>NC_090342.1:55868749-56151861 GCF_035084215.1 Heptranchias perlo
TGGTGGTACTGGGTGTGGGCCTGTTGATTTTTGGCGGTACTGGGTGTGAGCCTGGTGATTTTTGGTGGTACTGGGTGTGGGCCTGTTGATTTTTGACGGTACTGGGTGTGGGCCTGTTGATTTTTGGCAGTACTGGGTGTGGGCCTGTTGATTTTTGGCAGTACTGGGTGTGGGCCTGGTGATTATTGGCAGTACTGGGTGTGAGCCTGGTGATTTTTGGCAGTACTGGGTGTGGGCCTGGTGATTATTGGCAGTACTGGGTGTGAGCCTGGTGATTTTTGGCAGTACTGGGTGTGGGCCTGGTGATTTTTGGCGGTAGTACCAGAATGATGAGTTTTTCACTTACCTTTTACTTAGCCTTGGCTGCCTGTCCGTTCCCAGGCTTGCGATTGTTGCTGGAACACTGCGCAGCGTGCTGTTTAGAGACTCCAGACTCTCACCAATGAAGGAATGAATGTGCTGAGCTGACCTCGCCGTGACCCACAGAAGCACAGTGACATAAGACAGTCCTTTTGTTTTGCAAGAGGGATTTATAGTATCCACGCAGGCTGTTTGTGGGCCAGATTCCTGAAACAGTGCATGTGTGCACGCTGACTCTGGGTGCATAGACTGTGGGAACAGCACGTCACCTTGTACAGCATTACTATGTAGCACTAATTCCCACGCTGTCAGAGACCAAGTTAGATCAACAGACTTCCATAGTTATTTTTTTAATATAAAGCATTGAGGTGAGGTAAAAGTTGATGTTACATTCCGCACACAGCCTGCTCACCTGCGCCTCTTAAACCTCTTCATCTCAAGGAGGCTGAAATGCAAAGGGGTGGAAGTTATGCTACATTTATATAAAGCTCTGGTTCAACCCCATCTGGAGACTGTGTTCAGTTCTGGGCACTGCACCTCAGGAAGGATATATTGCCCTTGGAGGGGGTGCAGCACAGATTCACCAGCATGATACCAGGACCTAAATGGGTTAAATTATGAGGACAGGTTGCATAGACTAGGCTTGTATTCCCTTGAGTATAGAAGATTAAGGTGATCTAATTGAGGTGTTTAAAATGATTAAAGGATTTGATAGGGTAGATAGAGAGAAACTATTTCCTCTGGTGGGGGGAGTCCAGAACAATGGGGCATAACCTTAAAATTAGAGCTAGGCCGTTCAGGGGTGATGTCAGGAAGCACTTCTTCACACAAAGGGGAGTGGAAATCTGGAACTCTCTTCCCCCAAAAAGCTGTTAAGGCTGGGGGTCAATTGAAAATTTTAAAACTGAGATTGATGGATTTTTGTTAGATGAGGGTATTAAGGGTTACGGAACCTAGGCCGGTAGATGGAGTACAGATACAGATTAGCCATGGTTTAATTGAATGGCGGAATAGGCTTGAGGGCCTGAATGGCCTCCTCCTGTTCCTATGTGCCTATGTTCGCTACCCCTCCCTCTAACTGTTCTGACAGGAAGCTGATCAACAGGTCACTGTGCAAATTTCGAACCAAATCGATTGGTTACAAAGGACATTGGCCGTCCAATCGCAGCGACTTTAACATCAGTTGTTTGCATCAGTTTGAAGTGTGTGGGCTTGGTTTGAGGCCCTCACTGTAATGTCTCTATCTGGTGCTGATGGAGAAGGAGCCAGTTCTCTCGGTCCTGATGGTTTCACCCACAGGTGATGTGAAGTCTTGCACTGTTCACACCCAATTTGTTCCACATCTACCCAGTGTACCGTTTATATTCATACCTCCAGCTGCTCAATTCCAGACCCCAGTGGGACTAGTTCTAAGTGGCTCTGCTTATACTGCAGCACGTATCTGTGGAAATACCCCTTGACATTGCATGGTGCTCCTTTACAGCTTGGAGGGAAGATCTCACTTGTAAACAGGTGCCTGTGATGTGACATTGCTGCATTCTTTTGAATTGATCTAACAATTACTTTGAATGTTAGAACATTACTTTTTTGCATCATATAACTTTTAAAACTTTTTTTTAACCCAGTTTCCCACCCTGAAGGCCTAATGTGAGGGTCTCGACCATGAATGTTGGTGGGCAATTTGACCGTGGGGGCATTACAGCTAAGCTCAGTCCTATCCTCTAGCATCCATACGTGTACTTTCCAGCAGTTTGCTGCTGAAATCCTGTCTTTTTTTCTGCTTCCTGCATCTCCTCCACTTCACAGCCCAGAGGCTCTAAAAGAAACGTAGAAACATAGAAAATAGCAGGAGTAGGCCATTCGGCCCTTCGAGCCTGCTCCGCCATTCAATATGATCATGGCTGATCCTCTATCTCAATACCATATTCCCGCTCACTCCCCATACCCCTTGATGCCTTTTGTGTCTAGAAATCTATCTAGCTCCTTCTTAAATATATTCAGTGACTTGGCCTTCACAGCCTTCTGTGGTAGAGAATTCCACAGGTTCACCACCCTCTGAGTGAAGTCATTTCTCTTCATCTCAGTCCTAAATGTCCTACCCCGTATCCTGAGATTGTGACGCCACGTTCTGGACCCCCCCAGGCAGGGGAAATAGCCTCCCTGCATCCAGTCTGTCTAGCCCTGTCAGAATTTTATATGTTTCATTAAGATCCCCTCTCACTCTTCTAAACTCGAGTGAATACAGGCCTAGTCGACCCAATCTCTCCTCAAACGACAGTCCTGCCATCCCAGAAATCAGTCTGGTGAACCTTCGCTGCACTCCCTCTATGGCAAGTATATCCTTTTAGGTAAGGAGACCAAAACTGCACACAATACTCCAGGTGTGGTCTCACCAAGGCCCTGTATAACTGCAGTAAGACATCCTTGCTCCTGTACTCAAATCCTCTTGCAATGAAGGCCAACATACCATTTGCCTTCCTAACTGCTTGCTGCACCTGCATGTTTGCTTTCAGTGACTGGTGTACAGAGACACCCAGGTCCCTTTGTAGATCAATATTTCCTAATCTATCACCATTTAAATAATACTCTGTCTTTCTGTTTTTCTTTCCAAAGTGGATAACTTCACATTTATCCACATTATACTGCATCTGCCATGTATTTGCCCACTCACTCAACTTGTCTAAATCGCCTTGAAGCCTCTTTGGAGCCTCCTTACAATTCATGATCCCACCTAGTTTTGTGTCGTCAGCAAACTTGGAAATATTACATTTGGTTCCCTGATCCAAATCATTGATATATGTTGTGAATAGCTGGGACCCAAGCACTGATCCTTGTGGTATCCCACTAGTCACTGCCTGCCAACCCGAAAAAGACCCATTTATTCCTACTCTCTGTTTCCTGCCTGTTAACCAATTTTTATTCCATGCCACCAATCCCATGTGCTTTAATTTTGCACACTAACCTCTTATGTGGGACTTTATCAAAGGCCTTCTGAAAATCAAAATAAATCACATCCACTGGTTCTCCCTTATCTATTCTACCAGTTACATCCTCAAAAAAACTCCAGTAGGTTTGTCAAACACTATTTCCCTTTCATAAATCCATGTTGACTTTGTCTAATCCTGTTGATATTTTCTAAGTGTCCTGTTATCACATCCTTTATAACAGACTGTAGCATTTTCCCTACTACTGATGTTAAGCTAACCGGTCTGTAGTTCCCTGTTTTCCCCCTCCCTCCTTTTTTAAATAGTGGGGTTACATTTGCCACCCTCCAATCTGCAGGAACTGTTCCATAATCTATAGAATTTTGGAAGGTGACAACTAATGCATCCACTATTTCCATGGTTACCTCTTTTAGTACTCTGGGATGCAGATTATCAGGCCCTGGGGATTTATCGGCTTTCAGTCCCATTAATTTCTCCAGCTCTTTTTTTTACTAATACTAATTTCCTTTAATTCCTCCTTCTCACTAGTCCCTTGGTTCCCTAGCATTTCTGGGAAGTTATTTGTGTCCTCTTCTGTGAAGACAGAATCAAGGTATTTGTTTAATTGCTCTGCCATTTCCTTGTTCTCCATTATAAATTCTCCCATTTCTGACTGTAAGGGGACTTACATTTGTCTTCACTAATCTTTTTCTTTTTACATACTTGTAGAAGCTTTTACAGTCCATTTTTATGTTCCTTGCAAGTTTACTCTCACTCTATTTTTCCCCTCTTAATCAATCTCTTGGTCCTTTTTTTGCTGAATTCTAAACTGCTTCCAATCCTTAGGCTTGCTACTTTTTCTGGCAACTTTATATGACTCCTCTTTGGATCTAATACTATCCTTAATTTCTTTTGTTAGCCATGGTTGGGCCACTTTTCATTTTGTGTTTTTGCACCAGAAAGGAATGTATAATTGTTGCAATTCATGCATTCGTTCCTTAAAATGTTAACCATTGCCTAGCCACCGCCATGCTTTTTAATGAAGCTTCCCAACCTATCATAGCCAACTTCTAATGCCCCAAATTGCTGAGATCAGCTAATTCAGAGATTGAACCAAAGACTTAGTAAGCTTCCAACTCCATCAGGCAGTACATCCAGACTGCAGTAGCCACTGTTTCGCAATTGGAGATGTTTTATATCTTCAGTTATGTGGAGAGATTGCAGAAGCTGGGATTATTCTCCATAGAGCAGAAGAAGTCAAGGGAAGATTTAATAGGTGTCCAAAATTATGGGCGATTTTGATAGAGTAAATAAGGAAAAACTGTTTCCAGTGGCAAGAGGGCAGAGATTTAAGGTGATCGGCAAAAAAATCCAGGGTGGAGATGAGGAGAGATTTTTTTTTTACACAGTGAGTTGTTATGATCTAGAATGCACTGCCTGAAATGGTGGGGGAAGCAGATTCAATAGTAACTTTCAAAAGGGAATTGGATAAATACTTGAAAAGGAAAGATTTGCAGGGCCATAGAGAAAGAACGGGGCAACGGGACTAATTGGATAACTATTTCAAAGAGCCGGCACAGGCACCATGGGCCAAATGGCCTCCTTCTGTGCTGTAAGATTCTATAGTTATTAACTGGCTTCCTGGTTAAGTGGTACTGAGCCTGTGTTTTAGAGTTTGCACAAGTTTAATGTAATGGTTTAAGCTGAAGACTCTTTAAAGTGATGCTTTACATGCAGTATGTATGTTCTTGATAAATCCCTGGATGCTGTTAACTGAAGTTCCGTTGGACGAGTGCTTAAATGATTCATTTCAGTCTGCCATGGTTGCACTACATTAATGAAGATGCAAATAGGAGCAGTGTTAAAAGTAACTACCACTCTTCAATTGCTAAGTAGCTTCCATTCTGAATTCTGTTCCAGGCATATGAAGAGTACACAAGCAAGTTGGACGCACTGCAGCTGCGTGAGCAGCAGTTGCTGGAGTCCATGGGGAACGGCACGGAGTTCCCAAACACTAACCCCACCCTGACGGACTTGATGGAGCCCTGTACCAACCTTTCTGTCACTCAGAACTCTCCGGGCTTGTTACAGAACCCAAGTGACAGTTCGAGGGCCAACCCCAAATCACCTCAGAAACCCATTGTTCGAGTCTTCCTGCCCAACAAACAGAGGACTGTGGTGAGTAAAATCAGTGAAAGGAGTGACATGAGATTCTGAGGAACAACTGCAGGCCAACAAGTGGTCCTTAGTTCATGAAGACCGGAAAACAATAAGATCACTTGTATTGTGGACCTTTGTGGACATAATCCAAATGTATTTCCTTAACACTCCCCACGTGCACCTACTGTAACTCCTAGTCACACGGAGCTCTCCCTTAAAGGTTGTTTCTTTTATTAATTTTGTTAAATGTGTCCCCTGTTCATGTGCCCAGTGTGCCCCGTTAAATGTGTCCCCTGTTCATGTGCCCAGTGTGCCCCATTAAATGTGTCCCCTGTTCATGTGCCCAGTGTGCCCCATTACATGTGTCTCCTGTTCATAGTATCATAGTAGGTACTGCACAGGAGTAGGCCATTCGGCCCATTGTGCTGACTCTTTGAAAGAGTTAACCAATTAATCCCAATCCCCTGCTCTTTCCCCATAGACCTATAATTTTTTTCCCCTTCAAGTATTTATCCAATTCTCCTTTGAAAGTGCTTCCACCACCCTTTCAAGCAGTGCACTCCAGATCATTACAACTCATTGCTTAAAAAAAGTTTCCTCATGTCGCCTCTGGCTCTTTTGTCGATCACCTTAAATCTGTGTCCTCTGGTTACTGACCCTTCTGCCACTGGAAACAGTTTCTCCTTATTTACTCTGTCAAAACTGTTCATGATTTTGAACACCTCTCAAATCTCCCCTTAACCTTCTCTGTTCTAAGGAAAACAACCCCAAATTCTCCAGTCTCTTCACATAACTGAAGTCCTTCATCCCTGGTATTATTCCAGTAAATCTCTTCTGCACCCTCTCTAAGGCCTTGACAGCCTTCCTAAAGTTTGGTGCCCAGAATGGAACATAATATTCTAGCTGCGGCCTAACCAGTATCTTATAAAAGTTTAGCATAACTTCCTTGCTTTTGTGCTCTGTGCCTGATAATAAAGCCCAGGAGCCCATATGCTTTTTTAACAGCCTTCTCAACATGTCCTGCCACCTTCAAAGATTGCTTATGTGTATCCCCAGGTCTCTGTTCCTGTACCCTCTTTAAAATTATACCATATAGTTTATATTGCCTCTCCTCATTCTCCCTACCAAAATGTATCATTTCACACTTCTCTGCGTTAAATTTCATCTGCCATGTGTCTGCCCATTCCACCAGTCTATATCCTCCTGAAGTCTGTCCACGTCCTCCACATTGTTTACCACATTCCCGAGTTTCGTGTGATCTGCAAACTTTGAAATTATACCCTCTATACCCAAGTCCAGGTCATTAATATATATCAAAAAGAGCAGTGGTCCTAATACTGACCCCTGGGGAACACCACTGTATACTTCCCTCTAGTCTGAAAAACAACCGCTCACCACTACTCTCTGCTTTCTGTCCCTTAGCCAATTTTGTATCCACACTGCCACTGTCCCTTTAATCCCATGGGCTTTAATTTTGCTAACAAGTCTATTATGTGGTACTTTATCAAATGTCTTGTGAAAGTCCATATACACAACATCAACCGCACTACCCTCATCAACCTTTTCTGATACTTGATCAAAGAAATCCATCAAGTTAGTCAAACACGATTTTCCTTTAACAAATCCGTGCTGACTTTCATTTTTTAGCCCATACTTTTCCAAGTGCCAATTCATTTTGTCCCGGATTATTGTCTCTAAAAGTTTCCCCACCACCGACGTTAGGCGAACTGGCCTGTTATTGTCTGGTTTATCCCTCTCCCCTTTTTTGAACAGGGGTGTAACATTTGCAATTCTCCAGTCCTCTGGCACCATCCCCATATCTAAGGAGGATTGGAAGATTGTGGCCAGAGTCTCCGCAATTTCCACCCTTACTTCCCTCAGTAACCGAGGATGTATCCCATCTGGACCGGGTGACTTTTCTACTTTGAGTACAGCCAATCTTTTAAGTACCTCCTCTTTATCTATCTATTTTTATCCTCTCCAATATCGCTCCTACCTCCTCCTTTACTGCTACAATGGCAGCATCCTCTTCTCTAGTGAAGACTGATGCGAAGTATTCATTTAGTAACTCAGCCATGCCCTCTGCCTCCACAAGAAGATCTCCTTTTTTGTCCCTAATCAGTCCCACCCTTTGACTACCCTTTTACAATTTATATATTAAAAGACTTTGGTGGTGGGGGGCGGGGGGGGTTCCTTTTCATGTTAACCGCTAATCTATTCTCATACTCTCTCTTTGCCCCTCTTATTCCCTTTTTTAGATCTCCTCTGTACTTTCTGTATTCAGCCTGGTTCTTTACTGTATTATGAACCTTGCATTTGTCATTAGCCTCCTTTTTCTGTTTCATTTTAATCTCTATATCTTCAATCATCCAGAGAGCTCCAGCTTTGGATGCCCTTCCTTTGCCCCCTTGTAGGAATGTGTCTACTCTGTACCCAAACTATCTCCTCCTTGAAGGCCTCCCATTGTTCAATTACTGTTTTGCCACTAATTTGTGATTCCAATCCACCAGGGCAAGATCCGTTTTTAACTCACTGAAATTAGCCCTCCTCCAGTTAAGTGTTTTCACATTTGATTGTTCCTTGTCCTTTTCCATAACTATTCTAAACCTAATAATATTATGATCACTGGTCCCCAAATGCTCCCCCACTGAAACATTCTCCACCTGCCCCACTTCATTCCCCAGAACTAGATCCAGCACTGCTTCCTTCCTCGTTTGGCTGGCAACATACTGATCAAGAAAGTTCTCTTGTACACGTTTCAGGAATTCCTGCCCTTCTTTGTCCTTCACACTGTTGCTGTCCCAGCCTACATTGGGATAATTGAAGTCCCCCATTATCACTATAGATCTTGGATCTTTCTGTAATTTGCCTGCAAATTTGCTCCTCTATCTTCTTCCCACTATTTGGTGGCCTATACTATACACCCAGTAGCAAAATAGCTCCTCTATTCCTTAATTCTAACCAAATATATTCTGCATTTGATCCCCTCAACTACAACTAATAGTTTATTTGATCAATACCTGCCACCCCCCTCCTTTTTTTCCTCCCCTATATTTCCTGAATACCTTGTAGCCAGGAAAAGTGTGCAGCATTAAATGTGTCCCCTGTCTGTGTGCCCCATTAAATATGTCCCCTGTTCATGTATGCCATTAAATGTGAACCCTGTTCATGTGCCCAGTGTGCCCTATTAAATGTGAACCCTGTTCGTGTGCCCAGTGTGCCCTATTAAATGTGAACCCTGTTCGTGTGCCCAGTGTGCCCTATTAAATGTGAACCCTGTTCGTGTGCCCAGTGTGCCCCATTAAATGTGGCCCCTGTACCCTATTAATTACATCATCTGTCTAGTGCGCCCCAATAAAGTCAGATTCAGTTTGCTGATCGATTGCCATTGCAGTTTTCCATTTCCCTCTATATGGAAAATGGACGAAAAAAGAAACAGTGTGTCAAGGTGGTTTGGACCCTGAGCTCCATTTTTGTTTATTAGTGCTCTCCTTTAATTTCTGCATCCTTTGAGTGCACTGTATATATTGTGTTTAAGCCTAGAACTATCAGCCCAGTGGGCTGGGATTGTCTCACAGGTCACATTCTCTTTGGGCTTTCCCTCCTAGCAAAGCAATTCTGCCAAAGATGATGGAGCCAGCTGTTGCCCCACTCCCCCAGCTCTGTGATATTTAAATGGAAACTGCACTCCTGCTAATGGGACACAGCCCAGCAGAATAGCTGCAGGGAGAGGGGATTTGGTGCACTGGAGCAGTCAAGATGGGCCCGGGAGGATCGGAAACAGCAGGGTGTCCAGCACAGCTGATGGTCGACAAGATGAGAAGGAGCAAAAAGAAGATGTACGTGGGTAAGGACGTTGTTGGGTAGTGGTTTTGTATTACAGAATCCTGCCTCGTGAAACAGGCTGACAATGGAGCTGGGGGGCACTTCCCCTTCAGTCCTGCAAGGATGGGCTGCTATTAAGGTTTGATCACTGCAGCAATGTTTTTAATGGTACAAAGCCACCCTTTTCCTCAGACTACTGGACAGCCCCTGACCATCAATCTGTGAGTTTGGACCACTGACCCCTGAAACAAATTGGATCGCCATCCTCACTGGCCTCGGACCCTCTAGTTTTCAGTCCCTCGAGGCATTTTCCTGGACTTTCAACCCTCTGTTCATCTTTTTGACCATCTGCTGGCTGGGAGAGTGTGAGAGAGAGCGAGAGAGGATGCTTGTGCACTTTTTATAGGGTCTTTCTCACTTTTTATTCTCACCATAGCTGTACCAACGTTTTGAACTCTGCTTTTTACTGATAGGGTATTATTTATTTTTGACCAATTGTCCCCTTGCTATATAACTGGGAACCTACACAGCAAGCTGCCTCTATACTAGGAGGGGGCAGGAGAGAAAGTGAGAACCAGCCTGTGGGAAGGAGAAAGCTATTCTGTCCAATGTTGATTCATCTATCAAGAAAAAGTTACAATCCGTCACCCCTCGTCACAGCATCGAACTCTCTGAAATGACTCCCAGGTTTTCTGATTCCACTGCCCTGTCTAGAAGTTGATCACTGTTTATATGAAGAACAACTTGTCTTCAATCCTTAATTTGCCTTTTACTGGTTTCATCCTGTGCCTCCATATCCTATTGTCATGGTTTTACCTTGACTTATTACTTCAAATTGATCTTTCTTAAACCATTTAATTCCTTATGTACAGCTCGTGAGGTAACCACTCACTCACCACCTTTCAAGAGCCCTGATATCTCCAGTCTTTCTTCATAACTCAGACCCCTGACACTAGATCCAGTCTCAGGGCTCTTCTCTACACCACCTGCAGAGTATGTGCCTCCACAGTCAAAAGGTGGGCACCGTACCTGAGATGCCATCTGCCCAGAGCACTGTACAATTGTAGCATGACATCCTCCTGACTCTGCTGATTTAGCAATATGCGGTGTCAGCTGTAACTCAGTGGTAACACTCTCACCTCTGAGTCAGAAGGTTGTGGGTTCAAGCCCCACTCCAGAGATTTGAGCACATAATCCAGGCTGACACTGACACTGCAGTGCAGTACTGAGGGAGTGCTGCACTGCCTTCTTCAGATGAGATGTTAAACCGAAGCCCCATCTTCCCTCTTGGGCGGATGTAAAAGATCCCATTGCACTATTTCGAAGAGGAGCAGGGGAGTTCTCCCCAGTGTCCTGGCCAATATTTATCCCTCAACCAGCAACATTAAAACAGATTATCTGGCCACGTATTTCATTGCTGTTTGTGGGATCTTGCTGTGCTCAAATTGGCTGCCGTGTTTCCCTATATTACAACAGTGACTACACTTCAACAGTACTTCATTAGCTGTAAAGAGCTTTAGGACATCCTGAAGGTTGTGAAAGGTGCTATATAAATGCAAGTTCTTTCCTTTCCTATAGTTCAACACCCTATTCCAGTACATGATGGGAAAGATTGCATCATTGTCACAGAATTGCAGAGTAGCACCTTCTCAGTACTTTGTCTCTGGCTGGTTGATTGCTCTATCCTCCATGTATGTGAAGGATGTCTACCTTTTGAAGAACAGGGAAGATTATACCAAAGGGATAAACTTCACCATAATGTTCTTGGAAGCCGTTTCTCTCCGTGGACTTTGTGCAGGAGGCTCTGTCAGGGCTTGAATCTGTTAAGTGGAGGGTGAAAGTTGAGCCTGACCCTTGAAGATAATTGATCAAACCCTTGGATGTCTATAAAATATTGCCATTGATACTTAACTCTCATTGCACTCCAATTCATGTGGACTGGTTGAAGAGTCTGATTTGGCGCCATTGAAGAGGAAGGGTACCCTCGTCAAGCAGAGACGGGGTCCATCGGTTTGTTCACGAGTCAAACCCTTGTAGAATGCCGCCCCCATTGATATCATTTCAACCATCAACCATGGCACCTTTAGTGAATGCTTCCCGGCAGGTTTATTTTGTCTCTTTCGTGCTACTTCTCCCATTTAACATTCTCTGTCAAAAGCATGAAGAAACATTTCCTGCCCGTCACAACAAAGCAGAAGGAAACCATACAGCGAGCAAGAAGCCCAATCAAACCTCCGTACATTGGAGGGGGGGAAATTACCAGTGGCTGCCCCTGGTGGTTGTGCTGGTAAAGGCGTGGGTAAGCGGACCAGAAGGCCCCAGGTTAGATTCCTGCTGTCTGTTGAGTGAGTTGCAGTAATGATGCTACCTCCTGGGATGGGGATAAAAATCACCCTACACCGTACTGGGGCGCGCGCCCAGCCTGCACCGTACTGGGGCGCGCGCCCAGCCTGCACCGTACTGGGGCGCGCGCCCAGCCTGCACCGTACTGGGGCGCGCGCCCAGCCTGCACCGTACTGGGGCGCGCGCCCAGCCTGCACCGTACTGGGGCGCGCGCCCAGCCTGCACCGTACTGGGGCGCGCGCCCAGCCTGCACCGTACTGGGGCGCGCGCCCAGCCTGCACCGTACTGGGGCGCGCGCCCAGCCTGCACCGTACTGGGGCGCGCGCCCAGCCTGCACCGTACTGGGGCGCGCGCCCAGCCTGCACCGTACTGGGGCGCGCGCCCAGCCTGCACCGTACTGGGGCGCGCGCCCAGCCTGCACCGTACTCGTGGGCAAACCTCCATTCTCTTTGTCGGGAGACCAATAATGACTGTGGATAATGTCATTGTGTGTATGGGGTGGGAATCGAGCATATATTTAAACCCAAGTCTTGAATGAGCTGTGAGGCCTCCCACTTCCTTGTTACTGTTTCTGGTCTTGCAGGAATGTTGTTGGTCGTAAGTGAGGACATTTCAATTCACTGGTTCCTTGTTTAAATGTGTCAAACTTTACATCGATAAAACAATTACTAATGTATGGCACCAATAACATTTCAGTACTTCAAACAAAAATGACGTTTTAAAAATCTTTGACCTGGCATCTGGTTTTGTCTTTTTTGAACGTATAACTGTTCAAACACTGTGTGTTTCGTGTTAAAAGTGAAAAGAACGAAAGCATGGGAACAATTGTGGAGGGAGGAGGAACAAGAGTTACAAAGTAAAATAGCCAAAAGAGCAGTCTGATCTTTGACTACAACATTCTTGCTGTGTATCAATAGTCAAGGGGCTGCCCAAATTAGACAGGAGAGTCTACTGGTGTATGTTGGGTACTTAATCCCTGTTGTCTTTTCCAGGTCCCGGCACGATGTGGGGTGACGGTGAGAGACAGCCTGAAAAAAGCTCTGATGATGAGGGGACTAACCACAGACTGCTGTGCAGTCTACAGGACACAGGACGGGTGAGTGGTGTGCTGAGGAGCATGAAGCTGGTGATGGAACTGGTTGAGACGGGGCTGTAGGACAGGAAAGGCCGCAGCTGGTGAGTGCCATTGCAGGAGCACCTGAAGTTGTGACGCCTGTTTGGCTCTCGGCTGCTAACCCTATCGTATGTGGGATTATCTAAAATACTTCACCAGGATGTGCAGGTGAGCAGTCACTTCTAATTGGGGGCAGCTCCCCCTACTCACCTGGTAGTTAGTGGGATCAATGTTCCCTTGGTTCGATAGCAGTGGCACCTTGAATGGTGAAGTATTAATGATGTACTTCATGTATTCTCAATCTGCAGAACATCATCAATTCATCATCTCCCCACCCCCCCCCCACTCCCCCATCCACTCAGTTTTCTCTCATCCCCTGAAAGTGTTGACTCTGGCTGGGCTATGGTCTGCGGTGCCTTGCCCAAGACACCATTCTTCCAGTTGTAAGCCGGGCAGGTTATTTGACCGTGGAGGGCATCACAGCTGAGCTGAGCTTGATCTTGTGTTGGGTTCTCACCTAATAGTCCCATGCGCATGCATGTAATCTCTCACCCTGTAGTAGGAGAACACTGGGTAAAGATAAGCAATGGGGAAACCTGGCTGATTTCCCCCCCCCCCCCCCCCCCCCCTGGATATCTCTGTACAGACTGGTAACCAGACCTAGAACCTTGTGGTCTATGTGGCAGTTGCATGCTGGTCTTACCAACTGAGACATCAGGCAGGTGGCTACAAAACTTTGTTTATTCGTTTTATGTTTAATGGTTGGACTGCTGGAATTTTCAAGCAAGGGTGTGTTTTTGGGTCTTGTTATGTTTAATATTGAATTGAGAATGGAAGGATTTTATTCCTAAAATATTCTTTAGAAGTAGATTTAGAAAGCTGCAATCTACGTACAAATTCTGGACTGAAAAAAGCCATTCATCCCATCAAACTTGCTCTATCCGGAGTCCATGGACAATTGTTCTGTCAGGCACCTTCTCCCCCGACCTGTTTAACCCTTCCCCCCCCCCCCTACCTTAAGGAGCCCCTCCCTTATAAAATACCAGGCTGTGTGAATATCTCTACAATTCCTAATCTCCATTCTCAATAAATATCGATCCAGCCCCCTTTAAAGGTGCCGATTGACCTGGACACAACTCCCATCTCTGGGCATCTATTGCATGTACCTTCTCTCATCTCCAACCTTGCTCAAACTTTGTGCGTTTTGTACTTGTTCTCTAGACCTTTGCTCATTGTTCCAGTTGAGTAGTTTGCTTACATTAACATCATCTTTGCAAGGAGTCTGAGTGATGATGGCACTAGAATTAAATAGGAATGGGAATTTTCAAACTTTCTGTTTGCGTTTTTTTCTCTTCTAAGAAAAGCGGAGTCTCACGTATGATGGGGAGATTGTAGCACTAAAGGGGCCATTTTCACTTCAATGGAAATGAAATTCAGGCGGGGCGTGTGACGGGCGGGGCAGCCGATCTGCTAATGCCAGTTTTCCTCCCTCACCAGGAGTGAAATTGATCCCCTTAAGGGTGTTACCTGTGCAGCTCATTCTGACAGGCACAAGGAGAGCATGGTAAATAGAATTCACCAGAATTTACATGAATAAATACCAAGCAAATGGTTCTGCGCTGATAGTGAGGAGACACACGAAGCTTGCTAGTTAAGCTGGACTCAGCCTGTCCTGTCCAGCTTGGAGTGAGATAGTTACGCTCTAAGACAAGCCTAGCCGCTCGAACAAAGTCACGTCTCTGCCCTTCTCAACATTTAATTATTGGATCAATAACACAGCAGCAAGTGAGACCATATGTTACTCAGAGGCACCCAGTATAGGAACGTTGGGGCAGGTTTGAATTATGAGGACTGCTGGCCACTGAGGGGCAGATGTAAAGGCCAATCACAAATATAGGATGTTGGGAAATCACCGTACCCTAGTCGGCATCTGAACGGAAAACGTTTCGTGATGAGAAGCCTCCACCCAAGGGAAAGACTCATCATTTTCTTTCTGTAGAAAGAGGGATGAGGTCCTGCAGAAAGAGTTTAGGGAGCTAGGAAAGAGACCGCAAAGGTAGTAATCTCCGGATTACTCCGGGTGCCACACGCTAATGAGTATAGAAATAGGAGGATAGAGCAGATGAATGCATGGCTGGAGAGATGGTGCAGGAGGGAGGTCTTTAGATTCCTGGGGCATTGGGACCAGTTCTGGGGGAGGTGGGACCTGTACAGGCCGGAGAGGTTGCACCTCAACGGAGCTAGGACCAATGTCCTTGCGGGGAGGTTCGCTAGTTCTGTGGGGAAGGGTTTAAACTAATTTGGCAGGGAGTTGGGCACCAGGATGTAGCATTGGAAAGGAGAAACAAGGTGCATAAAGGATTGAGAGAGAGGGCGAGAGATAGCACTAGAATAAGAAATATTACGCTATTAGATGGGATCAGACTAAGAGAGAATACGAGAAGGTCTAAGAAAGGTTTTCAGTGCATGTGTGTAAACGCACAAAGCATAGCCACATGGGAATATGATGTGGCGATAACGGAGACCTGGCTCATAAAAGGGCAGGATTGGGTACTAAATATTCCTGGATACAAGGTGTTCAGGAAAGATAGGAAAGGAAAGAAAGGAGGGGGGTAGCAGTATTGATTAAGGAGAATATTGCAGTGCTGGAGAGAGAGGATGTCCTGGGGGAGGGTCAAGGACAGAATCTATTTGGCTTAAGGAACAGTAGAGGTGCCATTACACTATAGAAGACTTTTGGATTCTCTTTTATGTTGGCTGCCAGTCTATTCTCATACTCTCTCTTTGCCCCTCTCATTTCCTTTCTTGCCCCCCTTCTCAACTTTCTATATTCAACCTGGTTCTCACTTGTGTTATCAACCTGACATCTGTCATACGTCCCTTTTTTCCATTTCATCTTACTCTCTATCTCTCGTCATCTAGGGAGACCGACTATTGGGAAGGATATAGAGGAGCAAATTTGCAGGGAAATTACAGAGATGTGCAAGAACTATAGAGTAGTGATAATGGAGGACTTCAACTATCCTAATATAGACTGGGATAGTAAAGAGCATAGAGGGGGGAGGAATTTTTGAAGTGTGTTCAGGAGAACTTTCTTAACCAGTACGTTTCTGGGCCAATGAGGAAGGAGGCATTTCTCGATCTTTTTCTGGGGAATGAAGTGGGGCAAGTGTCAGCGGGAGAACATTTAGGGAACAGTGATCATAGTATTATAAGGTTTAGATTAGCTATGGAAAAGGACAAGGCCCTCTCTAAAGTAAAAATACTTCATTGGAGGAGGGCCAATTTCAATGGGATGAGAATGGATCTGGCCCGGGTAAATTGGAATCAAAGATTGGTAGGCAAAACTGTAATTGAACAGTGGGCGGCCTTTAAGGAGGAGATGGTTCAGGTACAGTTTAGGTACATTCCCACGAGATAAAGGTAGGCAACTAAAACCAGAGCTCCCTTAAGGCCAGTATCTCCGCAATGACGAGAGATGGAGAGTAAGATGAAATGGAAAAAAGGGACGTATGACAGATGTCAGGTTGATAACACAAGTGAGAACCAGGTTGAATATAGAAAGTTGAGAAAGGGGGCAAGAAAGGAAATGAGGGGCAAAGAGAGAGTATGAGAATAGACTGGCGGCCAACATAAAAGAGAATCCAAAAGTCTTCTATAGGCATGTAAACAGTAAACGGGTAGTAAGAGGAGGGGTGGGGCCGATTAGGGATCAAAAAGGAGATCTACTTATGGAGGCAGAGGGCATGGGTTGAGTTATTAAATGAGTACTTTGTATCTGTCTTTACCAAGGAAGAAGATGCTGCCAGAGTCTCAGTAAAGGAAGATGTAGTTGAGATACTGGATGGGCTAAAAATTGATAGAGATGGCACTAGAAAGGCTGGCTGTCCTGAGAGTAGATAAGTCACCGGTCCGGATAGGATGCATCCTAAGTTGCTGAGGGAAGTAAGGGTGGAAATTGCAGAGATATTGGCCTTAATCTTCCAATCATCCTTAGATACAGGGGTGGTGCCAGAGGACTGGAGAATTGCAAATGTTACACCCTTGTTCAAAAGGATGTAAGGATAAACCCAGCAACTACAGGCCCGTCAGAGTAACCTCCGTGGTGGGGAAACTTTTCGAAACGATAATCCAGGGCAAAATTAACAGTCACTTGGACGAGTATGGATTAATTAAGGAAAACCAGCACGGATTTATTAATTGCAAATCGTATTTAACCAACTTGATGGAGTTTTTTGATGAGGTAACAGAGAGGGTAGATGAGGGCAATGTGGCTGATGTGGTGTATATGGATTTTCAAAAGGCGTTTGATAAAGTGCCACATAATAGGCTTGTCATCAAAATTGAAGCCCATGGAATAAAGGAGGCAGTGGCAGCATGGATACGAAATTGGCGAAGTAACAGGAAACAGAGAAGTAGTGAACGGTTGTTTTTCAGACGGGAGGGGGGTGTACAGTGGTGTTTCTAGGGGTTGGTACTAGGACCACTGCTTTTTTTGATACATATTAATGACTTGGACTTGGGTGTACAGGGCACAATTTCTAAATTTGCAGATGATACAAAACTTGGAACGGTAGTGAACAGTGAGGAGGATAGTGATAGACTTCAAGATGATATAGACAGGCTGGTGGAATGGGCGGACACGTGGCAAATGAAATTTAATGCAGCAAAGTGTGAAGTGATACATTTTGGTAGGAAGAACGAGGAGAGGCAATATAAACTAAAGGGTACAATTCTAAAAAGGGTACAGGAACAGAGAGATCTGGGAGTATATGTACACAAATCATTTAAGGTGGCAGGGCATGTTGAGAAAGCGGTTAAGAAAGCATACGGAATCCTGAGCTTTATAATTAGAGGCATCGAGTACAAAGGCAAGGAGGTTATGATGAACCTTTATAAAACGCTGGTTCGGCCACAACTGGAGTATTGTCCAGTTCTGGGCACCGCACTTTAGAAAGGATGTCTTAGAGAGGGTGCAAAAGAGGTTTACTAGAATGATTCCAGGGATGAGGGACTTCATTTACGTGGATAGGCAGGAGAAGCTGAAGTGGTTTCCAGAAGGCTTTTATCAAGGTGCCGCATCAAAAGCTACTACACAAAATAAGAGCTTATTGTGTAGGAGGTAACATATTAGCATGGATAAAGGATTGGTTAGCTAACAGGAAACAGAGAGTAAGCATAAATGGGTCATTTTCAGGTTGGCAAGATGTAACTTGTGGAGTAAGTTGTGAAGAGGACATAAGGAGTCTGCAAAGGGATATAGATAGGTTAAGTGAGTAGGCAAAAATTTGGCAGATAGAGTATATTATGGGAAAATGTGAACTTGTCCACTTTGGCAGGAGGAATAGAAAAGCAGTATATTTTAATGGAGAGAGATTGCAGAACTCTGAGGTACAGAGGTATCTGGATGTCCTCGTACATGAATCACAAAACGTTAGTATGCAGGTACAGCAAGTGATTAGGAAGGCAAATGGAATGTTGTCATTTATTGCAAGGGGGATGGAATATAAAAGTAGAGATGTTTTGCTACAGTTGTACAGGGCATTGGTGAGACCACATCTAGAATACTGTGTGCAGTTTTGGTTTCCTTATTTAAGAAAGGACATAATTGCTTTGGAGGCGGTTCAGAGAAGGTTCACTCGACTGATTCCTGGGATGAGGGGGTTATCTTATGAGGAAAGGTTGGACAAGTTGGGCCTGTATACACTGGAGTTTAGAAGAATGAGAGGTGATCTTATTGAAACATATAAGTCCTGAGGGGACTAGAAGCGGTGGATGCTGAGAGTTTGTTTCCCCTTGTGGGAGAGCCTAGAACTAGGGGCCACAGTTTACAAATAAGGGTTCTCCCATTTAAGACCGAGATGAGGAGAAATTTTTTCTCTGAGGGTCGTGAGTCTGTGGAACTCCCTTCCCCAGAGAGCGGTGGAGGCAGGGTCATTGAATATTTTTAAGGCTGAGTTAGATAGATACCTGATTAACAAGGGAGTCAAAAGTTACAGTAGGTAGACGGGAAAGTAGGGTTAAGGTCACAATCAGATCAGCCATAATCTTATCAAATGGCAGAGCAGGCTTGAGGGGCCGAATGGCCTACTGCTGCTCTTAACTCGTATGTATGGTTCTCCTTAGAGCAGAGAAGGTTGAGAGGAGATTTGATAGAGATGTTCAAATCATGAAGGGTCGAGACAGAGTAGATAGAGAGAAACTGTTCCCATTGGCAGAGGGGTCAAGAACCAGCAGACACAGATTTAAGGTGATTGGCAAAAGAACCAAAGGCGACATGGGAAAAAACTCTTCTTTACACAGCGAGTGGTTATGATCTGGAATGCACTGCCTAAGAGGGTGGTGGAGCCAGATTCAATCGTGGCTTTCAAAAGGGAATTGGATAAGTACTTGAAGGGAAAAAATTTGCAGGGCTGTGGGGATAGGGCAGGGAAGTGGGACTAGCTGGATTGCTCTTGCAGAGAGCCGGCACGGACTCAACGGGCCGAATGGCCTGCTTCCGTGCTGTAACCATCCTATGATTCTATGATGTTGACTTATTGTTTGTATTTTTAGCACGTTCTGTTTTTAAACTGTAAAGCGAAAGCTTACTTACAGTGTTGGCATTGCCCTACGTGACCTTTGCAGTGCCCAACCAGTCAGTTCTCAGGAACAGAGCTGCCACTGCAGCCCATCGCCCCCAGCTACTACTGTTTATGATTCAGTCAATTGATTAGACTTTCTATTAGAGAAGGACTTGCATTTATATAGCCCTGTCGAGCATCTCTGCTTTATATATGACAAGTCACTTTGAAGTGCAGTGGCTTGTTATATGGGTAACTATGGCAGCCATTTTGTGCACAGCAAGATCCCATATACCTACTCAGATACCAGTTAATCTCTTTTGGGGTGTGCTCATTGAGGGAGGAATGTTGGCCAAGAACCCACTGCCCCTCTTCTAATAGTACCGTGGGATTTTTAACATCCACCTGAACGGGCAGGCGGGGCCTCGGTTTCGCGTCTCAACACTTTCTCACTAGAAAAATGGCCACTTGGAAGGGCAAAGCTGAAATGGAGAATCTGTGCGTAGAAAAACATGAATGGAAAGTGACATCACACGAGCAGCTGGCGGAGGGGAGAGTTTTGCGACGAGATTCCAGGACATCTGTAGCTAGCCTGTTTCTGAACCAGTGAAAGCACTTGCCCAACACAATAAACTGTCAAAGAGCAGTGAGTTGTATTGGGTCCAGATTGCAATATTTACAGTAAGAGTTCAATTTCACAAATCATGGTTGGGCAACTCGTCAAAGCTTCATTGGCAGCACCTCCTAAACCCCAATCTCCACCACCTAGAAGGTCAAGGGCAGCAGGCACATGGGAACAACACCGCCTGCACGTTCCCCTCCAACTCACACACCATCTTGTCTTGGAAATATATTGCCGAACCTTCACCACACGGGCTGCAGCGGTTAAAGAAAGCAGCTCATCACCACCTTCTCAAGGGGCAACTAGGGATAGGCAAAAAATGCCGGCGATGCCTACATCCCAAAGAATGAACAAAAAATATCAGTGTGGTGGCTGCAATGTTCAGGGTCACTGTTTGGTAATTGGCGCACCTATAAAGCCAGAACGTTAACCTCTTCAGCTGGCGCAGTATCAAATGCCCAGTGCTGTTTGAGCACTCTTCACTGCATGTCTGCTGATGGGTGTGCTGATTGGGAAGAGTCTGGAAAGATTTAAGCTCTCGAGCTTTGAGCTGCACCCACAGCCAATGAAGGTGAACCTGCCATGTTTTGTTGAACTGCAGCAAGGAAGGCCCATTTGTTTTATTGCCTGCCGCTGGTCTCACTCTGGCCACTAAGAGCGCAGCATGGGGAGGGGTCGCCATTGCAGGGAGGGGTCGCCATTGCAGCGACTGTCACACTGATCCCTGCTGATGTAATGACATCACAGCACAGCGGCACCTCTGTGTGTACAACCCCTGGCACACGCTTTGCTGCTAGTTCGGAAGCAGTGTGACCACAGTATACGTTTGGGAGACTAGCACTCTTTGCCCACTCGCCTAACACGCAGCCTCTAAGTGTAGAACGGCCATTCATTTTACATTTGTGCTTTGAGCTAATCGGCAGCATAGCAGTGAATTAAAGTGCACGGCCTGGTGTAAAGCTTGCTCTGGTCGTTTATAGGCTGTTGGTATAAAGCAGAGGTGTGACACTTGAATAACAGCTGGTGTTACTGGGCTAAGAAGCGATAAACTACACTCTGCTCCTTGTGGGCTGCCTTTGTTGTGCTTTTATCACTTTGAAACAAAGCTAGATTACACACCAAAGCTTTGTCATAAGTCAGATCCTTCATTTGCCTTATTTTTCCCACTGCGATACTTGTGCGGTTTGGAGTGTCACTGAGACAGCTGGGTGCATCTCCCACAGTCAGCACTCCCATTATAAACACACGTCTTCCCGGCCCGTCCCGCTGCTGGAACCGGTGCCTCGCGGCCCGTCCCGCTGCTGGAACCGGTGCCTCGCGGCCCGTCCCGCTGCTGGAACCGGTGCCTCGCGGCCCGTCCCGCTGCTGGAACCGGTGCCTCGCGGCCCGTCCCGCTGCTGGAACCGGTGCCTCGCGGCCCGTCCCGCTGCGCACATGGAGCTGAATCCATACATTTGAAACCGGGTCATTGCAGAGCTTAGAAAGTTCAGCTATCATACACACGTGTCATGTAACGACTCTACAATTCTCTTCTGAAACCTCTCCACCTCCCTCTCCTTCTTTAAGACTCTCCTTTGACCAAGGTCGCCCCTCCTATTATCTTTCTATGACTCGTTGTTTGTATACTTTCTGTGAAGCGCCTTGGGATATTTTTGCCTGTTGAAGGCGCTCTATAAATACAAGGAGTTGTTGAAACAGACAGATCACTGAATCAATGCAAGGGGAGCATATTTCTGCCACCACGCAGAAGCTGTGTCGTTATCCTTTGAGGCTACTGGCACTGCTTTAAAAGCAACAGTCTAGAAATTGGCCTGTGTGGTATTACCATATGAACATTAAACCTATTCATAGGACCTTGCTTTGTCCACTCTTTTGAAGAGCTAACCTGTTCAGAATGAGAGTTGATGTCTCTATTCACCAACATCAATGTGCCAATGTACACAGTCATTTCTAGGCTTATATTTATATCCTTCACTCTGAATCCTTTTCAGCTGGGACTGTCTGACTGGAGTGCATTTTCAGACATCCAATAGAACTGTATATTTTAACACTAGGTCACTATTATATATTTACATAAGTACTAGTGTCACAGTATGAATTCGTGTAGTTCTGAGTTACTGAAGTGAAGTAGGAAGAAGTGATGGGGACTAGGGGGTGTGTCAACTCTCACAGTTAACGGCATCGAGACTTTGCTCCCCCCCAGCCCTTCCAGTTCATGCCTGCCTGCAGCGGAAGTCACTGATGTGAGTAAAGTGTTGGTCCATCCAGTCTTCCAACAGGCGCCCTGTGAGGGGAGCAGGGGAGGACAGTGCACGTTAATCATTTTGGACTCTCTTCCCCCAGGTGCTGAGAAAGCATAAGTGCCCTTTAGGTGGCGGATAAACATTCGTCTTCCTGTGGTCAGATTGAGCACTTTTGGGTCCTCATGAGGAGGAAAGTGGGCCAGCATGTCAAACTTTGCACTAAAGCCAGTAAAAGAAATGGATGAGGGTTGTTTGGTTTTGTTTTCCCAGATATATCTAATTTCATTTTGAGACCCTTTCCAATGCATCAAATTACACCATTTAGTTATAAATTGTAAGTACCCATGGTATAGGCGTATAATGAGACGGATTGACTAAGTAGTAAAACTGAATGATCTTGTTTCTCTCTAAACCTGACCAAATTCTGATGTTATTCCTCTGGTGTGTATCTCCTCACACACCAAAGGCACAGGTGATGCAATGACCATCAGCATACATGTTGGTGGCAGAACAAAACCTGGCCACAGATGGAATCGAGGTCACATTAAAATCTAAGACTGCATGTACTCTAGTTCCATACTGGGACCTAATCCTGGACGGTTGTGGGTTCAAGTACCATTCCAGAGGCTTGAGCACAAAATCCAGGCTGACACTCCAGTGCAGTACCGAGGGAGTGCTGCACTGTCGGAGGTGTCATCTTTCGGATGAGACGTTCAATCGATCCCATGGCACTATTCAAAGAAGAGCTGGGGAGTTCTCCCCGGTGTCCTGGCCAATATTTAAAACAGATTATATAGCCATTATCACATTGCAGTTTGTGGGACCTTGCTGTGTGCAAATTGGCTGCCACGTTTCGTACACTTCAAAAGTACTTCATTGGCTGTAAAGCGCTTTGGGACATCCTGAGGTTGCAAAAGACATTATAGAAAGGCAAGTCTTTTTCTCTTACTGGGATCTGATGTTGAGGGTTATAGCAACTGTACAGTGCTGAAGCTCTAACCTATGACCGAGAAGGACCGTTCTCTTCATTGTTTGTTTCTTCTTTGGCACTTGCATCGAATCCCCTTGGACTTGAAAGGAGAACCATGGGTTTTTGCACTGCCTCCGATGGCAGCCTATGGAACGTGTAGGCCCTGGGCAAGGCAGCAGGAGTGCCGGCAGAGAGCAAGTTGCCGATGCCAAATAAGGTGAAGCCAGCCACATTTAGGTGTGAGTTTACGGTTAAGTACTGATTGGGTCGGCCTCCCCCGGTATTGAAATCTTTGTCCTGATCGTTTCCATTTAAGTCTGGCGAGGTGCAGTAAGTGAGTTGCAGCTGGCTTTTCCATCCAGTCCATTTGTTTTAAGGAGAGACTGGTTCAGTTCGGTCACACATTGATTTCTATTTCACTCCATTCCCCCTGTCCGGTTTCAGTCGGTGCAAACTGTGCTTTGTGTTGCTTTCAGGGAGAAGAAGCCCATTGGTTGGGACACGGATATGTCCTGGTTAACGGGGGAGGTGCTGCAGGTGGAGGTGCTGGAGCACGTTCCACTAACCACGCACAACTTCGTGAGTATTTAGCGCCCGCCGCAGCTTACTTGTAATGGTTGGAGGTTTGTAAGTGAGCCTATAGAGTAGTGTTCTACTTGCATGGAATTACATAGAAAGTACAGCACAGAAACAGGCCATTCGGCCCATCCAGCCTATGCCAGTGTTTATGCTCCACACAAGTTTCCTCTCTCCCTACTTCATTTCACCCTATCAGGAAGGGTGGGACTGATTAGAGCCAAAAATGCAAATCATCTTGTGGAGGCAGAGGGCATGGCTGAGGTTCTAAATGAATACTTCACATCGGTCTTCATCAGAGAAAAGGATGCTGCCATTGTAGCAGTAAAGGAGGAGATAGCGATATTGGGTAGGATAGAAACAGATAAAGAGGAGGTACTTAAAAGATTGGCAGTAATCAAAGTAGAAAAGTCACCCGGATGGGATGCATCCTAGGTTACTGAGGGAAGTAAGGGTGGAAATTGCGGAGGCTCTGGCCACAATCTTCCAATCCTCCTGAGATATGGGGATGGTGCCGGAGGACTGGAGGATGACAAATATTACACCCCTGTTCAAAAAAGGGGAGAGGGATAAACCCGGCAATTATAGGCCAGTCAGTCTAACGTCAGTAGTGGGGAATTTTTAGAGACAATAATCCGGGACAAAATAAATTGGCACTTGGAAAAGTATGGGCTAATAAATGAAAGTCAGCAAGGATTTGTTAAAGGAAAATCGTGTTTGTCTTGATTGAGTTCTTTGATAAAGTAACAGAGACGGTTGATGAGGGTAGTGCGGTTGATGTTGTGTATATGGACTTTCAAAAGGCATTTGATAAATTACCACATAATAGACTTGTTAGCAAAATTAAAGCCCATGGGATTAATGGGACACTGGCAGCATGGATACAAAATTGGCTAAGGGACAGAAATTTGACAGTAGTGCTGAATGGTTGATTTTCAGACCAGAGGGAAATATACAGTGGTGTTCCCCAGGGGTCAGTATTAGGACCACTGCTCATTTTTATATTTATTCATGACCTGGACGTGGGTTTGGAGGGAATAATTTCGAAGAAACTCGGGAATTTAGTAAACATTGTGGAGGATAGTAACAGACTTCAGGAGGAAAAGGACAGACTGGTGAAATAGGCAGACACAGGGCAGATGAAATTTAATGCAGAGAAATGTGAAGTGATGCATTTTGGTAGGAAGAATGAGGAGAGGCAATATAAACGGTACAATTTTAAAGGGGGTGCAGGAACACAGAGACCTGGGGATACACAATACAAATCTTTGAAGGTGGCAGGACAAGTTGAGAAGACTGCGTTTTAAAAAAAATGTTTCCTCATGTTGCCTCTGGCTCTTTTGCCGATCACCTTCAATCTATGTCCTCTGGTGGAAGCCTATGGGATCCTGGGCTTTATTATTAGAGGTATAGAATACAAAAGCAAGGAAGTTATGCTAAACCTTTATAAAACACTAGTTAGGCCTCAGCTGGAATATAGTGTTCAATTCTGGGCACCACATTTTAGGAAGGATATTGAGGCCTTATAGAGGGTGCAGAAAAGATTTACTAGAATGGTACCAGGGATGAGAGACTTCAGTTATGTGGAGAGACTGGAGAAGCTGGGATTGTTCTCCTTCAAGTAGAGAAAGTCAAGGGAAGATTTGATAGGTGTTCAAAATCATGAACGTTTTTGATAGAGTAAACAAGGAGAAACTGTTTCCAGTGGCAGAAGGATCGGTAACCAGAGGACACAGATTTAAGATGATCAGCAAAAGGGCCAGAGGAGACATGAGGAAACATTTTTTTACACAGCGAGTTGTAATGATCTGGAATGCACTGCCTGAAAGGGTGGTGGAAGCAGATTCATTAGTAAATTTCAAAAGAGAATTGGATAAATACTTGAAGAGAAAAAATTTACATTGCTCTTTCAAAGAGCTGACAAAGGCACGATGGGCCGAATTGCCGCCTCCTGTGCTGTACCTACTATGATATCCTTCTATTCCTTTCTTCCTCATGTACTTATCGAGCTTCCCCTTAAATGCATCTATGCTATTCGCCTCAAACACTCCATGTGGTAGCAAGTTCCACATTTTAACCACTCTGGGTAAAGAAATTTCTATTGAATTCCCTATTGGATTTATCAGTGACTATCTTATATTTATCGCCCCTAGTTCTGGTCTCCCCCACAAGTGGAAACACTGTCTCCACGTCTACCCTATTAAACCCTGTCATAATCTTAAAGATGTATTTTGTCACATTCCTCCTCAGTATTAACTGTACTCCCCAATTTGGTGTCGCCCGCAAATTTTGAAATTGCACTTCTGATTCCCGAGTCCAAATCGTTTCAACCTATAGTATCTGCACCGACCAGCTGTGGCACTGTGTCCTAGGGCCCTGCTGATATCAGATGGGGCGACTTCTAGCTGAGATGGCGGTGGAGCTACAGCCTCGGTGCCACTGCTGGTTTCTCTGGACGCCTGAGCCTGTCACACTCCATCCTACATGGCAACCTCTGGCGCTGATTGTATGTTGTGAAGCTGGATGTAGGTGTGCTGATCTCCCTGACTCTGCAGTGTGTTGCCTGTCCCTAGTCAGCCTGTTGAAGGGTGAATATGGAGGCCTAAATTTTGTGCCACCTCTGGACCCAGAAAAATTTGTTTCTTGGGCACCAGCGGAGGCCTGGTGTTTGCCTCCTTCCCACCAGCTGGCAACGGTGGGAGTACCATGCAAAGGTTAAAGGGAGATTTAATGGAGGTGTTCAAAATCATGAAGGGTTTTGATAGAGTAAAGAAGGAGAAACTGTTTCCAGTGACAGAAGGGTCGGTAACCAGAGGACACAGATTTAAGGTGATCTGCAAAAGAACCAGAGGGGAAATGCAGAAATAATTTCACATAGTGAGTTGTAATGATCTGGAATGCGCTGCCTGAAAGGGTGTCGGAAGCAGATTCAATAGTAACTTTCAAAAGGGAATTGAATAAATACTTGAAGGGAAAAGAATTTACAGGGCTATGGGGAAAGAGCAGGGGAGTGGCACTAATTGGCTAGATCTACCAAAGAGCCAGCACAGGCATGATGGGCTGAGTGGCCACCTTCTGTACTGTATCATACTATGATCTTTGAACCTGTCTTTGCACTCTGCCCCTCTCAGCTGAACAATGGGCATTTCATCATCTGAAGCAGCAAACCAATCATCTGATTGGCTGCATCCAGAACAAAAGGTCACCGCCCGTCACTGACCCCAATGACAGCACCGTTGGATTTCTCCGATCTGGAGCTTTCCTCCTGTCAGCCCATGACTTTTATTTTTCTTCCTTCCAGGTTCGAAAGACCTTTTTCACGCTGGCGTTCTGTGATTTTTGCCGTAAACTGCTGTTCCAGGGTTTCCGGTGTCAAACATGTGGGTACAAGTTCCACCAACGCTGCAGCACAGAGGTCCCCCTCATGTGTGTCAATATTGATCAGCTTGAGTAAGTACATTGGCACTGAAAGGGAGGCAGTAGGCACCATTGGCTTCGGAAAGAATGTCTTTGAAAGTCGATGAATGAGGCCGGATTGGAGCTTGTTGAGAGCTGTGTTTGGATATTCCTTTATATTTAGACAGGTTCAAGCATAGGTCATTGGGAGCAATCAATACCATTCTGTAGCTTTCATCAGAACAACTTTAAAAATCAGGGAGGATAGCCTGGTGTTTCTGGTACTAGACTAGCAACCCAGAGGTTGAGAGTTCAAATTCCACCGGGGCAAGTTATGAACTTGAGTTCAATAAATCTGTTCATTTGTGGGCTGGCACCAGGAAAATGACCATATGAACGCAACTGGTTCACTAATGTCCTTCAGGAAGGGAACTCACCACCCAACTGGCCCATGTGTGACACTCTTAATGTGGCTGACTCAAAGTCCAGCGAAGCACATTGCCACCCAGAGCAACCAGGGATGGGCAATACAGCCTTGCCAGCATAGCATAGAACAAATAAATTTAAAATAAAAACAGGTCACTGGCTACAATCTTTACCTCGGATGAATGTGAATGCAGATTGCTCAAGGACTCAGTCTGGGAATTGCATTTTGGAGGACCAAATTAAAGAATGCTTATTCTGCCAGTGTCCTCTTTTGTCTTTAAAGATAATGTTGTCCCCTTCTGCTCGCTGTTGCACTGTGTGTCACCAGGCCTATTTTGCAGGATGTTTTACTTCGTCAGTGGTGCTATATAAATGCAAATTGTTGTTGGCACAAATACACAATAGGAAAAGACACTGACGGAAGTATGAGTTCATGTACGATGCGTTTCTTGTGTGATGCTTCTATATTATCACCTCACGTTGTTGATACCCGCAACGACTGAACTGTAAATGATCTCTACGTTCCCCTAAACACAGCCCTCTCCAGAAACAAACCAGATTTGGAATCACACAATCTGTACTTGTATTCCTCCACAGTTCGGATGAACATGGAATGGAAAACTCACACTCTCACCATTGCAACTTGCTGAAGTCTAGAAGGGATTTCTTTATTGTGCCAGACATGGACACTAGACAGGGCTGAGCTAGCCACTCGTGCAGCAGAGTGTGTTGGTTTTGTTAATGTGGCAAAAAGAAAAGATGAACTGGTGCAGTAGTGCTGAGATTTGCCAATGAGAGGTTATTCATTGCTCACTGCTAATTCTCTTCCTGTTCCCTCAGTTCTCCTGCCTTATTGGTGCTTTTTCTTTCTCTGTCTTCCTCCAGTTTGCTAATTGTTTCCCGAATCTATGAGAACCATCCCATTACACAAGATACACAAGGAACTCCACCCGGCTCAGGGACGTATCCATCAGTCCCGCCCTCCGACTCCACAGGGTAAGTCCTTCGCAGGAGGCACTCTCTCTCTCCTCTCTCTGTTCTGTTCTCCTCCCCCCCCCACCCCACCCCACCCATCCCCGGTTGTGTGCTCCCCTTACCTAATGTGTGTGGCTCTTCAGTTCCCTTTGCCGGTCCTGCGACCGTTCCATCGGCTGTGAGCTGGATCACAGTGAGCATCTGGCCAATTCACCAGAGTGATTCCCATCAGTGGTTGGTCAGCACCTCTTGGAGTAGCTGATCCTGGATCCTGGATCACAATAGCTGGGCCCGAGGATGTTATCACTCCTGTTCCCTCCCTCTCCATCCCACACGGAAGTCCAACGCCATTGAGGCTCGAGCAGAAGACAGTGCTTCTAGTGCCCCTGCCAACCATTCCCTGGAATCAGAGACCACAGATGCTGCTGCTTCTAACCTGCTGGAGTCTCGATGTTACTGACTCTTAACTTGCCCATGTGAGTCTCTCCCTGAGTCCTGCTCCTGACGAGGGGAGGGGGCGAGAACGAGCGGAAGGGAGGGTGGGAAATCGATGATGAAAGCGAGCGGGTGGGAGACGTGAGGGGAGGAAGAAAGGCTGAAGGGGCACAAGGAGATGAGACTGAAGGCGAAGAAGAGGCTGAAGCAGGGAGGAGGGAGTGAGCAACTGAAGTGGGGGAGGAGCAGAGAGAGACTGGGAGATGTTAAGCTCGCACAATCCAAGGATTCCAAGAAATGCACGTTAGTCTGAGAGTTGGACGTGGCATCTGAACATAATTATGCCCGACTCTCAAATGATTTAATTCGTTACAGCCCACTTAGTGTCACGAAGATTTGGTCCAGTGTTCCAAACGTTGGGGCATCACCTGCTTACCGAGTAGCTGCTCAGTGGCCTGTGGTAATAAGTAGACATGTGACTTCCCACGGAGCCACGCTGTGCAAGAAATGCCAGCAATGTCTACACTTACCACAGGCAACGTGATTTGCTGCCAGAGGCCATGGAAATGCCAGCCTGAGCACTAAATCACGTGTCCCAGTGCTGTGCCGTACAGAAGGTCCCGAGATTGATTCCTGGTCTCTGCTTGTGAGCCGCGATGCTGTGACCCGTCTCGTCACACCCGGCCTCATGAGTGAACAGTCAGCCAGAGATCAGTCGTCTTTGTAATGTCTGCCTCCACCAGTTGAATAGCCTAGTGGTACTCACTGTCCAGAATGGTAGCTTGGTTGAGGTACCGGGGTGGGGGAGGGCAACTGGTCCCCATGGAATCATATCCCAGCATGAGTCAGGAAGAGAGGGCAGAAAATGATGGAAAAAATGGAAAATTCACACTGCAGTTGAGAACACGAATATATCGGCAGGTTGGATTTTGTCTTTGCAGGTCCCTATCTCACCCAACCGCCTCCCCAACAAAGTCGATTCCAATCCCACAGCCTTTCAGACCTGGGGAAGAAGATCAACGGAATCAGTTTGGGCAACGGGACCGATCATCCTCCGCACCAAACGTACACCTCAACACCATCGAGCAGGTCAATATTGACGTAAGTATCCTTACACCACCCCAACACTTGCTATTGGCTATTTAAAGGTAGAGGAAGGGGCGGTGATCTCAGGCCAATCATTTTATGTTGTGGCCCGTGTCAGAAGGTCATGAGTTTAAATTCCAGAGACGTGAGTCCCTAACCCAGGCTGACAGTCCAGTGCAGTACCGAGGGAGTGCTGCACTGCCAGAGTTGCCGTGTTTCAGATGAGACTTTCAACCGATACCCCATCTGCCCCCTCAGGTGCTAATCGAAGAAAAGCAGGAGAATTCCTGATGCTAATCGAAGAAAAGCAGGAGAATTCTTCCCAGGCAAAAGCAAAATACGAACAGGAGTGGGAACCATGGTTGGTTCTCCTTTCCCCTCTTCCTCCCAAACCCAAGTGCCAATTGTATTTCCCCTTATCAATGGTCCCAGCTGGAGGCAGCTAGATTGGCACATGTGATGGATCCTGGGACCTTTCTGGTCTCCATGGCTCATTTACTTAATCAGCTGAGCTGTGAATTTTATACCTTACAAGTCTCTGGTGGAGAGGGGGGGATTCCTAGGTCCCCTCCAACCCTCTGAGGCCCCCCTCCTGCTGTTAGAGGTAAACATTGCTGTTGTGACAGAAAATCCCCCCCCCAACCTTCGGCGATAACCCAACTTCACCCAGGAGTCCTCGAAAGTATTAATCCAGGTGATGAGGCAGCTAACCTTTTCTCCTTCTCCCCTAGGGTCTGATCCGAGATCAGGGTCTACAGCGCAGTGATGGAGGTAAGAGCATGTTGTGTAATGTCCTGATCCCCCAAATGTTGCGAGTTTCTTGAGTGGAGATTTTAAGGAAGCAGATCAAGATTTTCTTGACTTGTGTGCTTTTTGATCCCCTTTATACTAGGCAGTGCATCTATTTTTTACGTGAATTCTGTGCTCCTCGAGGTGAGGAATTAGTGCTGGGGTAATGGAACTCTACCCAGGTTGAGGAGAGTTAAATGCAGAGTAAGGCCCTCTTCAGCTCTGCCCTGGCAATGTTTCTCGGAAGGCCCACTCTACTGTGTATCAGTGTGGCTCTTAACAGTTCCTATACCAGCCCTCCTGTGTGCCCCCTGAGTGAGATTGCCAATTTGGTGCTGGAGAGTAGTTTTATGTTGTGGGCCTGTGCCCAACAGAGAGCTCCAGTGGGACCCGCCCAAGCTCACCACACACTGCGGGTAGAGGAGACTCTTATCCCCGCAGTCTGGGCTGGATTTGAAACCGGGGTCAAAGGTGAAAGGCCAGTGTCTGACCCACTACGTCACCCAGCTCTGCTTATGGTTTAGGTTTTAATTCAGTTCTCCCATTGAAGGCTGCCAACTGCAATCCCCTGTTAATGGAGTGTTATTTTTTGATCAAAAGCTAGAGTGATGTCAATCAATTTGTTGGAGGAGTACTGAAATAGTCACTCAATGAAAGCCTTTTCAGACCGTAGGATAATGGAAGAGATACTAATGTAAAAGTAAAAAGGCAGTCATGAAGCCATTGTCTGGCTTGCTGTAATGGCCTTTAGCCTCCCTACAATAATGAGATAAAATTCAAAGTGTAACCACTTCTGGTATCTATCTGACTTATATGATCATTTTTTTTTTGTTGCCAATTTTATCCCCTTGCTCCCCCTTCACCCCAGAAGTTGTTGACTTCTTGCTGGAGAGCGACTTGGCCTCTTACTTCACCCCAAGTATTCTTCATGTTTGAGTCTAGGTATGGGTCGGTAGACTTTCGACCACAGAGAGCATCACACCTGAGCTCGGAATTGCCTCGTCGGTTGTCTGCACGCTCACTTTCCAGCAGGAGTCCCTGGATAGTGATGAGAAGCAGGAGCCGTAGTTGATGTTTTTTTTTAATTTGCCTCCCCCCCTCCCCGCCCCCCCCCCCCCCCCCAACTGCTTTCCTGGGTTGTGATCAGCTAGCTCAGCACAGACCAGGGATCAAAGCAGTAAGAATCCTGGTCAGTGTGGCTCAGCTGCTCACTCGATAAACCAGCAGCGCTGTCGGGGATCATTTAGAATAATTTCAAGCTGTGTCTTCTGTCTTGAATCGATGTGAATAAAAGATGTGGTGCTCTGTTGTATGATCTAAACCTCAGGATTAAACCTGGCGGTTTTACTTGTTGAAGTGACGCGCTTCAGTTCCCAGCACTTTTCTGTACCGCCAGCTCCAGTGAAGCTTGCGGAGCATACAAGTGGACCTGCAGCCAGTGCTGTAGTGTGCGAGTGAGGAGACAGTGTAGAATATAGGGGGGAAAATCGCAGCTCAGTCTTTATCTTTTAATGCTGTGATGCTCTTAATTCCACAACTGCCAGCACCATTCCTCCACCCCAGGGTTATACAGCTCAAAGTGCTCTCCCAGGCTCAGCTCCAGTTTGGAATGACAATCTGTAACCTATCGCTGGCAGTTCTTCACATTTCAAGAGGGCAGAGCGGAAAAACCTTACACTTGCCCACCGTTAGACTTCACTGAAATCTTAGAGAGCGTATTTTAGAGGCTGCATATCTGCTGATGAAGGAAAGGATTAGAGAGATGAACTTTGCTGGACAGCTGGATATCCCCACTGTCACTTCCTCATTTTCACAGATAACCTCAAAACTAGAACGAGGTGTTTTCATGATTTTCCTGGAGAAAGTGGGCCACTGGTGAGCTGTTCTTCTCCCATATGGCTATCCCATTGAGTTTAGCCATCTCGACACAGACTGAGGGTGGTCTGTATTGGCTCAGTTACATTGCCTTTACCAGCTGAGGCACTGGGAGAGCCGAGACTGTTCCTCGGACTGTTAACCACAGTGTGAGGTGGCACTCTCAGTACCTTTGCTACTTTGAATTGGTTTAAGGCGATTGTCGGAAGCTGCGATAAAACCTAGTCGGCCCCAGTCTTGCATTGTTCTGCTGCTGAGATACTGTGAAATTAGCAGGAATTGCAATAGCAATAAAAATGAATTTTACCTCTTTATTTTTCAAAAAAAAGTAAAGAATTATAAGGAGCGTCTTAAAGGAGGAGGGAGAGGTTTGGGGGGGGGGAATTCCAGAGCTTAGGGCCTAGGCAGCTGAAGGCACGGCCACCAGTGGTGGAGCGATTAAAATCAGGGGTGCGCAAGAAGCAAGAATTGGAAGATTAATCTCCATTTAAGCACACGGTTCCTTTATGGCAACGTGTAGTGTGCACTAAAATGGTGCCGGACCTTCTCAAACTGAGCATAACCCCTACATATCAGTGATGGCCCAGTTGTTGCACTGCTTCTAAAAAGGCTATGATCACTGTCCACTTGTATGTTTCCAAGACAGTTTATAAAGGAGGGTCTTGGCTATCGGGGGTATATTGGGAACCAGTGTGTCGACATAAGAACTTTGGTCTCTGCTCTTTGATTAGAAAGAATTGTTGATGGACATGCACTGTACGAAACAGGGGAAGATCCCTCAGCAGAAACCCTACTATAGTAACATGAGGCTTCCTTTTGCCCTCTTGTATATATTTTTTTCTCTATCCAGTAGGAAAGAACCCTACTTGCAGGGATTTTTTTGTTCCCACTCCTTTACTCCTTTTCTTTTCTCTTCCCGCAGCCCCCTTGACGCAGCCGGTCAGGTGCCTCAGGAAGTACCGCTCCCGGACTCCCAGCCCTTTGTTGCAATCTTACCCCAATGACATTGTCTTTGATTTTGAGCCTGGTCCCGTATTCAGAGGTACTTGGGCACCTCTCCTCGCTTACCCACCTGTGCACGCTCCCTCACACACATTTACATTGCACCGCACCGGTATTATCTCACTGCTGCTTCTCCACCTGAGATCCACATTCACTCCACGGACCCATTATGTAGAGGAACTGTGGAACAGGCAGCTTGATCAGAAGCAGTATTGGGCCGAGGCCTGGCAAATAAAGGTTTCCCCTCCCCTAGTAAAACCAGTGAACAATTCCAATACCATCCAGGGCTTGACGCATCAGAGTGCTTCTCTCCCACTGACCATCTATTATATTTTATGGGACTATATAAGGGAATAAAGGCTCGGCATCCTCAGCTATAAGGCTGCACAAGGGGGAGCAAGTCGATTGTAGTCAAAGATAGTGGACATGTGACAGAATTAAAAAGGATATATGTCCCAAGATCAATGATGTAAGGACATTTGATTTGCATTTTTATCTGAACATGCTGAAAGTCAGAAGGTTTTAAGACAATTTCAGATTTGCCACACTGCACGGTTTTACAATGACTTGCCTTTACATCGCACCTTTAACATGGAGCAACGTCCCACGGAGGGGGAGATGAAAGGGAGCAGGTGCCGAGCCCTGGTGGGAGAGTCAGGAGAGGTGAGTGTAAGCTTGTAACGGTGGAGAGAGAGGAGAGGCGGAGGGGTTTAGGGATGAGGCAGCGGAAGGCTCTGCTGTCAATCAAGGGGGAGGGCTGCACAGAAAGCTAGAGTCGGAAGACCAGAGGGTGCGGAGGGGGCGTGATGCTGGAGAACAGTCGGTGCACCTTGTGTATTCAGTCAGTAGTTACAAGTATATTTATAATTCACGTGGTCCGATATGATATATTTACATACAAGTGGCTTTTCCCTTCCATTCTTCAATTTGGCTGCACAGACAGATTCACAGCAATTGGTGCAGGTAAACATTTGATATTGCTGCTGCAAAAATCACGACTGATAACCCAGCACTGACCCGAATTACTGGTAAAATTACTTGGCAGAGAAACAGTGTGTATTACACATTTTAAAACGATTGCAGCAACAGATCCATTACTGAGTGCAGTAAGGTGGTCATGTAAGAAAGGGAAAGAGGTCCTTTAGACTAATTTATACCCAAAGACGAAAATTTGAATTTGACCAATTGGGAGTTTAATTTCCTTTGCTGGTGTTAAATTCCCCTCTGTGCTCTTTAGCATTCATTAACCCATTGAAAGTAGACAGGCTAGTGGATGCATTGAATATGGTGGACAATGCACTAAACGAGCACACAGGAACTTAAACCCCCTTGTAGGTGAAATAGTTGTAGCCTGTAAAATTCTAGCCGGAATTTGAACAATGCAACATTGTAGTTTAACAAACATTCCAGCTTCTCATGACTGTGGGCAAGCTGTAAATGCACCATTTTTTATAAGGGTTTCTTTGCCCATCTGGTCAAGTGCTGGTATTGACAAAGTCTTGGGCACGTCATGGAAGAGGTTTTGGCATTGGTCTAATTGCCAAAGAACCAACTTGGCACCTTGGGCAGCAGCTTTGGACATAGAGTCTATCCGTGCTGTATGACTCTATGTCCAAAGCTGCTGCCCAAGGTGCCAAGTTGGTTCTTTGGCAATTAGACCAATGCCAAAACCTCTTCCATGACGTGCCCAAGACTTTGTCAATACCAGCACTTTTGGGAAAAGCTAACTAGAAATGTAGGACGAAACATTGGGCTTATGGTATTAGGGCTGCAGTCAGTGTTTGAATTGGACAGGAGTCGTGGAGCGTTGGCACTCCAGTTGGACCCGACAGAAGGCATCCAAGCTGGGGAACACCATTGGTGATGGTAGTAGATGGCACCAGCCTATATTTTATTAAATACTCAGTCATATCCCACTTATAAAGTGCGTTAAAGACATTATCATTGTACCAACCCTTTGTCTGCTTTTATATACCGTACATTGATTTGGAAAAGTAGCCCTGATGGTGAGGGCACTGGGCTTCTTCCTCTGACCTGTAGGAAGGGTGAAGGTCCTGTCTCTCTGCTGTTTAAAACTGAAGAAAATTAGTTTGGGAAGCCCTATATCCAATTCATACCGGGCGTGAGTGCACCAGAGCAGACTGATGTCAGTTTGTGACTGGCCCCTTAAAAGGAATCTCTGAAGTCAGCTCTGACCCACCAACAAAGGTGATTAAAAACAAAGTACTTCTGTGGCACCTGTCTGAAGGAAGGCAAAATGGAGTTGCCCCAGTCTCCAAATACTTAATCAGATCTTCCTGGTACTCAGCCGCCTTGCCGAGTCGGTACACCTTACGTTGGTAAGTGAACTTTCAACCTATCCACCATTCCGAAGGTGGGCTTGTCATGTAAAGTTATTCTGCAGTTTGGCTGCAAAACCTTTGGCAAGGCCTGACCAATCTCCAGCTCGGAGTAGAGTTGTATGTGCTTTTAAAAGGTCTATACCAAGTGGGGTGGGATGGGATAAGGTGTAGAGATTAGAGAGGATAATAGTTACACTGCTTAAAAAACACACGCAGGGATTTCATTGAGTTACAGGAAGGTCCACTCAGCCAAGTGCAGTTGGACAAGGGCTTTGAAGCTGAGTTATACACCTGGCTGGATATTAGATAGTCTGCCTCATCCTATAGAAAACAGAGATTCTTGAGGCTAATATCACATGTATAATTGCCAATTTGTTTGCTCCCTGTTTCATAGCCCCAATTGTTGTTTTATGGGTCCTTAAGAATAGAACCTAGAATAGCATTATGTTTCACCACAGATATATAAACAATAGATATTCTGATTTTAGTTCTGCACAATTCCTGAATACTTAGAATTTCTGTGAACAACAACTTGCATTTATATAATGCCTTCAACGTAGGAAAACATCCCATGGTTAACTTCATGTGGAGTGCATGTACCACCATGGGCCTGCTGGCTCAGTATTAGATTTGATCAACTCAGTTTTACAGTCTCCCATCATCAGATGTGCCACCTTAGAGCTAACTCCACCCCAAAGAAACCCTGAATATCACTTTCCTTTTTCTTGCTTCCCCTTCCACGCACCCCAGGATAATTCCCATCACTAGTCATCATTAGACAACAGCAACAATAAAACTTGCATTTATATAGAACCTTTAATGTAAGAAAACGTCCCAAGGTGCTTCACAGGAGCACATCCATCTCGGCCTCCTCCCGATATCCCCACCATCACAGAAGCCAGTCTTCAGCCAATTCGATTCACTCCACATGATATCAAGAAACGGCTGAGTGCACTGGATACAGCAAAAGCTATGGGCCCCGACAACATCCCGGCTGTAGTGCTGAAGGCTTGTGCTCCAGAACTAGCTGCGCCTCTAGCCAAGCTGTTCCAGTACAGCTACAACACTGGCATCTACCCGTCAATGTGGAAAATTGCCCAGGTATGTCCTGTCCACAAAAAGCAGGACAAATCCAATCTGGCCAATTACCGCCCCATCAGTCTACTCTCAATCAGCAGCAAAGTGATGGAAGGTGTCATCGACAGTGCTATCAAGCGGCACTTACTCACCAATAACCTGCCCACCGATGCTCAGTTTGGGTTCCGCCAGGACCACTCGGCTTCAGACCTCATTACAGCCTTGGTCCAAACATGGACAAAACAGCTGAATTCCAGAGGTGAGGTGAGAGTGACTGCCCTTGACATCAAGGCAGCATTTGACCTAGTGTGGCACCAAGGAGCCCTAGTAAAATTGAAGTCAATGGGAATCAGGGGGAAAACTCTCCAGTGGCTGGAGTCATACCTAGCACAAAGGAAGATGGTAGTGGTTGTTGGAGGCCAATCATCTCAGCCCCAGGACATTGCTGCAGGAGTTCCTCAGGGCAGTGTCCTCGGCCCAACCATCTTCAGCTGCTTCATCAATGACCTTCCCTCCATCATAAGGTCAGAAATGGGGATGTTCACTGATGATTGCACAGTGTTCAGTTCCATTCGCAACCCCTCAAATAATGAAACAGTCCGAGCCTGCATGCAGCAAGACCTGGACAACATCCAGGCTTGGGCTGATAAGTGGCAAGTAACATTCGCGCCAGATAAGTGCCAGGCAATGAGTATCTCCAACAAGAGAGAGTCTAACCGCCTCCCCTTGACATTCAATGGCATTACCATCGCCGAACCCCCCCACCATCAACATCCTGGGGGTCACCATTGACCAGAAACTTAACTGGACCAGCCATATAAATACTGTGGCTACAAGAGCAGGTCAGAGGCTGGGTATTCTGCGACGAGTGACTCACCTCCTGACTCCCCAAAGCCTTTCCACCATCTACAAGGCACAAGTCAGGAGTGTGATGGAATACTCTCCACTTGCTTGGATGAGTGCAGCTTCAACAACACTCAAGAAGCTCGACACCATCCAAGATAAAGCAGCCCGCTTGATTGGCACCCCATCCACCACCCTAAGCATTCACTCCCTTCACCACCGGCGCACAGTGGCTGCAGTGTGTACCATCCACAGGATGCACTGCAGCAACTCGCCAAGGCTTCTTCAACAGCACCTCCCAAACCCGCGACCTCTACCATCTAGAAGGACAAGGGCAGCAGGCGCATGGGAACAACACCACCTGCACGTTCCCCTCCAAGTCACACGGTATCCCGACTTGGAAATATATCGCCGTTCCTTCATCGTCGCTGGGTCAAAATCCTGGAACTCCCTTCCTAACAGCACTGTGGGAGAACCTTCACCACACTGACTGCAGCGGTTCAAGAAGGCGGCTCACCACCACCTTCTCAAGGGCAATTAGGGATGGGCAATAAATGCCGGCCTCGCCAGCGACGCCCACATCCCATGAACGAATAAAAAAACAATCAGACAAAATAAAAATAGAAAATGCTGGAAATACTCAGGCAGCATCTTTTGAAAGTGTTTGCTGGTGATGTTGGGGAAGGTTTAAACTAGAATGGCAGGGGGATGGGAGTAAAGTTGAGCAAGAGAGGTGAAGACCCAGGGGAAATTTACAATACAAATAGTGCAAACAGTTGTTCAAGAACAAGTAAAAGGGAAAAGCATAGAGCAGCAGAAAGAAAGTGTACTTTAGACACTACAGATAAAGTGAAAACTAGAAGGTGTAAGGCAATTAACCCAACTTCAAAGCGGAAGGTCAGGCTAGGGTGTGTGGCCCAACTAAGAGTTCTATGTACAAATGCACGGAGTATAAGGAATAAATTAAATGAACTACAGGTACAAATTCAAATTGGAGGCTATGACATGATAGTTATTACTGAGACATGGCTGCAGGATGGTCAGGATTGGGAACTAAATATACCGGGTTATAAGGTCTACAGGAGAGATAGGGAAAATGGAAGAGAGGGAGGAGTAGCCTTAGTGAATAGAGATTAAATCAATTCAATGATAAAGGAAGACATAACGAGAGGTAAGCAGCCAACAGAGACCTTAAGGGTTGAATTGAGAAATAGGAAAGGATCTAAGACTATAGTGGGAGTTGTGTATAGCACTCCTGGTAGCAGCTCTGAAGTGCTAGATTGTATAAATGCAGAGATTAGACAAGCGTGTAACAAAGGCATAGTGGTCTTAATGGGGGACTTTAACCTTCACATAGATTGGGGAAAGCAGACTAGCAACTATCAGAAAGGTAGTGAATTTCTTGAGTGTGTCCGGGATAGTTTTCTACAGCAGTATGTCCTAGAGGCAACAAGGGGGCAAGCCATACTAGATTTAGTAATGAGTAATGAACCAGATTTAGTTAACAGCTTAACTGTGCGTGAACTTCTATCCAATAGCGATCATAACATGATCGACTTCAATGTAGTGTTTGAAAGGGAAAAAAGTGAATCAGCTGCTAAGATTCTAGACTTGGGGAAGGCCGACTTCAATGGGATGAGACAGAGACTGTCCACAGTAAACTGGGCAAATCTGTTAATGGGTAAAACGACTGATGATCAGTGGGAAATGTTTAAAGAAACATTTAACGAGATACAGAACCGGTTTATACCCCTGAGGGGCCAGAACTCTACTTGCCAAAAAAAACAGCCATGGACAGCTAAAGAGGTAAGGGACAGTATAAGATATAAGGAAAGGGCATACAAAAAGGCAAAAAATGGCACAGATCCTGGCGAATGGGAAAGATGCAAAGATCAACAAAGGGTCACAAAACAGATAGTAAGAGCTACAAAAGGGGAGTATGATAAGAAACTTGCAAGGGATATCAAAACCAATACGAAGAACTTTTATAGTTAAATTAGGAAAAAAAAGAGGGTGGTCAGGAGCAGTGTTGGCCCCTTAAAAACTGCAAGTGGGGATATTGTCATTGCCAATGGGGAAATGGTGGACATGTTGAATAATTACTTTGCGTCAGTATTTACAGTAGAAAAAGAGGATAGCATGCCGGAAATCCCAAGAAAACTAATATTGAATCGGGGACAGGGACTCGATAAAATTAACATAAGTAAAGCAACAGTAATGAAGAAAATAATAGCACGAAAGAGTGACAAATCCCCAGGACCAGATGGTTTCCATCCCAGGGTTTTAAAGGAAGTAGGTGAGCACATTGCAGATGCCCTATCTATAATCTTTCAAAGTTCTCTAAATTCAGGAACTGTCCCTCTAGATTGGAAAATTGCACATGTCACTCCGCTTTTTAAGAAAGGAGAGAGAGGGAAACCAGGGAATTATAGACCAGTTAGCCTAACATCTGTTGTGGGGAAAACGCTGGAGTCTATAAATTAAGGATAGGGTGACAGAACACCTTGAGAATTTTCAATTAATCAGGGAGAGCCCGCATGGATTTGTGAAAGGTAGGTCGTGCCTGACAAATCTGATTGAATTTTTTGAAGAGGTGACTAAAGTAGTGGACAGGGGAATGTCAATGGATGTTATTTATATGGACTTCCAGAAGGCATTTGATAAGGTCCCACATAAGAGACTGTTAGCTAAGTTAGAAGCCCATGGAATCGAGGGAAAAGTACGGACTTGGTTAGGAAGTTGGCTGAGCGAAAGGCGACAGAGAGTAGGGATAATGGGTAGGTACTCACATTGGCAGGATGTGACTAGTGGAGTCCCGCAGGGATCTGTCTTGGGGCCTCAATTATTCACAATATTTATTAACGACTTAGATGAAGGCATAGAAAGTCTCATATCTAAGTTTGCCGATGACACAAAGATTGGTGGCATTGTAAGCAGTGTAGATGGAAACATAAAATTACAAAGGGATATTGATAGATTAGGTGAATGGGCAAAACTGTGGCAGATGGAATTCAATGTAGACAAATGTGAGCTCATCCACTTTGGATCAAAAAAGGATAGAACAGGTCGCTTTCTAAATGGTAAAACGTTAAAAACAGTGGATGTCATGAACAGGTGCAGAAAATCATCAATAAGGCTAATAGAATGTTGGCCTTTATATCTAGAGGACTGGAGTACAAGGAGGCAGAAATTATGCTGCAGCTATACAAAACCCTGGTTAGACCGCACCTGGAGCACTGTGAGCAGTTCTGGGCACCGCACCTTCGGAAGGACATATTGGCCTTGGAGGGAGTGCAGCGTAGGTTTACTAGAATGATATCCGGACTTCAAGGGTTAAGTTACGAGGAGAGATTGCACAAATTGGGGTTGTGTTCTCTGGAGTTTCGAAGGTTAAGGGGTGATCTGATCGAAGTTTATAAGATATTAAGGGGAACGGATAGGGTGGATAGAGAGAAACTATTTCCGCTGGTTGGGGATTTTAGGAGTAGGGGGCACAGTCTAAAAATTAGAGCCAGACCTTTCAGGAGTGAGATTAGAAAACATTTCTTCACACAAAGGGTGGTAGAAGTTTGGAACTCTCTTCCGCAAACGGCAATTGATACTAGCTCAATTGCTAAATTTGAATCTGAGATAGATAGCTTTTTGGCAACCAAAGGTGTTAAGGGATATGGGCCAAAGGCAGGTATATGGAGTTAGATCACAGATCAGCCATGATCTTATCAAATGGCGGAGCAGGCACGAGGGGCTGAATGGCCTACTCCTGTTCCTATGTTCCTAAACGGAGTTAATGTTTCAGGTCGATGACCGTGCCAAAGGAGGAGACATTAGGAAGGTCTTAAAGGCCGATGGAGAGATTTAGGGAGGAAATTCCAGAGCCTAGAGTCTAGGCAGCTGAAGGCACGGCCACCAGTGGTGGGGCGAAGCGTACGGGAGATGTGCAAGAGGCCAGAGTCGGAGGAGCACAGAGATCTCGGAGGGTTGCAGGGCTGGAGGAGGTTACTGAGATAGGGAGGGGCGAGACAATGGAGGGATTTGAACACGAGGATGAAAATTTTAATTTGGAAGCGTTTTAGGGTCCAGCAGGCAATGTTGGTGAGCGGGCACAGGGTGATGGGTGAGCGGGCCTGGGTGTGAGTTAGGATAATATCAGCAGAGTTTTGGAGGAGCTCAAGCTTATAGAAGGTTGAAGATGGGAGGCCAACCAGGAGAACATTGGAACAATCGAGTCTTGAGGTAACAAAAGCATGGATGAGAGTTTCAGCAGAAGATGGGCTGAAGCAGGGGCGGAGACAGGCGATATTACAACTGGCCAGTGCGCGTTTGACCCTGGGAGGGCAAGAGGAACCCATGAGCTGCAAAGCTCCTCATAAAATGTCCAGACGCTATAAGGAGGTGGCACATCCGTAAGTCTTAAAATTCATTTCACCTACTTCCATCTAATTTCTATCCCTGGTTCACTCGACTGATTCCCGGGATGAGGGGGTTATCTTATGAGGAAAGGTTGGACAAGTTGGGCCTGTGTATGCCTGGAGTTTAGAAGAAAGAAAGGTGATCTTATTGAAACATATAAGATCCTGAGGGGACTAGAAGGGGTAGATGCTGAGAGGATGTTTCTCCTTGTGGGGGTGACTGGAACTAGGGGCCACAGTTTAAAAATAAGGGGTCTCCCATTTAAGACGGAGATGAGGGGAAACTTTTTGTCTGAGGGTCATGAGTCTGTGGAACTCCCTTCCCCAGAGAGCAATGGAGGCAGGGTCATTGAATATTTTTAAAGCTAGTTAGATAGATTCCTGATTAACAAGGGAGTCAAAGGTTATAGTAGGTAGACGGGAAAGTAGGGTTGAGGTCACAATCAGATCACCCATGATCTTATCAAATGGCAGAGCAGGCTCGAGGGGCCAAATGGCCTACTGCTGCTCTTAATTTGTATGTTCGTATAGTGGAAACATCCTGTTCTCGGTTATTGTCTGACTGCCTGTCCAATGTCGAGCTGTGAATGATCCAGAACTCCCATTAACTAAACAATGGCTGGACCAAAGTCATCCCGCTTAGTTCTCACCAGAAGCTCCAATCTCTCACCCCCTCCAATTCCGTCCCCCTCGTCCTTGGGCCGAACTCAGTGTTGAACAGCCTTGAAGTCCTACTCAACCTTGAGCTGAGTTTCAAACCCCACATCCAGTCCATCACCTGGACCAGCTAAGCCCATCTCCGAAATGTCTCCAGTTTCTGTCGTTACATCAGCCCAACTGCTGCTGAACCCCCTCATCCACACCGTTGTCATTTCCGGGCTTGACTTTCCCAACTCCTTCCCTGTAGGCCTCCCGAGCTCCACTCTGCACTAACTCCAATCCACCCAGAACTCTGCGTCCACTTCTCACGAAGCCCTCTGCCCTACATTGGTCGGACATCCTTCAGCCTGCATGCCCCCACACTCTGCAGCTCTCACCCTAACCATGTCACCTTATTACTTGACCATAAGAAACTTCCATACAGCCTTGCTCTTGGACAACATGCATGGTCATCTCCTCTAACCACCTCCCAGTTCCTGCTTGTGGCTGATCTTTGGGACGTTTGCTACACTGAAGGTGCCATATAAATGGATGTAGTTATCAGAAGGGCCCTCCGTGTTTGTGGGGTGCGGCCTGCTGAAGTATCTTTTGCCCGTTAGATGCAGCCAACTTTTGATGTAGTCCAGATGTTGTCATTATTTTGTCTTTCATGATCATTATTGGCTCAGCAGGGCATGGTAGTGCCTTCCCTGCTCAATGCGTATCCTTGGGTGTAGGTTATTATTATCTGATAAAGTTGGTGTGAAGTTGTATGTTTCGTGCCCATGCTGACTTTATCAGCAGCTATAATTTCACCCCCTGTTTACACTAAAGCGGCTTTGACTTTGACTGGTTGCAGCTCTCCCCTAAATAGCTGAAGAGTGGGGAATGCTGTTGCGGTGTCCTGTACGTAGCATTGCTCCACCGTTCTTTAGGTGTCTGTTTTAACAAATGATTCACAGCTTAGGCTCAGTAGCAATATTAGTTGGGTGCAGCACCTGTATTGATGGAATTTAACTACCTGTAGATCTGCCCTCCCCACTCCCTTTCCTCATGCTCCATCATTACATGGTCAGGATTGGAGGATTATTGAACTGAACGAGCAGATTTGCATTTGTATAGCACCTTTCACAATATCAGCATGTCCCAAAGTTCTTCACAAGCTTGTCACGTACTTTGAAGTGCAGTCACTGTTGTAACTGCTTGGGATTGGGGCCTTCAACAGGAAGTTAACACGCAGCAGCGGCCCTGGTGGCAGGGGAAAGCAGGAGGTGAGGTGGGAGGAGAACCTGAGGGGGAAGCATTCCTGTACGGTCAGTGGGGGGAGTGAAGTGAAGATCACTGCTGTATGCGACTTTATGCACTTAGCCCAATCTGGGGGGAGAAAAGGATCACATTCAGCTTTCTCGAAGCCTACGATCAATATACTGCTTCTGGTCAGCACCTCGTGTCCTTGTCAAACACATTCCTGCACTGTTTTAGAATTTAGAGTCACTCCTTAAGTTTAGTGAGAGAGACCGTGTGCCTTTTCCCTGGGTTATCAAACTGCTCATTAACGCAAAATATCGGTCCTAAAACAATCGTTTTGGCAAAAAGAATTTTTCACTATCATTTTGAAGACAAGTTACCTTTCTTAAACTAAATACAGGATTGACTTTCACTGAAGTGGTTTTGATGTGCAGCCTGAGCCAGTTTGAAAGGCACACAGTTTCCATGATGTGCTATTTCTTTTGTTCTGTATTCTGTGCATTTGGGGGCGGGGGGAGAAAGATTTTTTTTTTCCAAAAATTCTCTTAACTCCACTCCCTCACCAAAATTGACTCCCTTTTCAGAGCAAGTTATCACGAAGGGTTCTCTGAGACTGATGTGCAACACAAAAAGGTGCTGAGATTGTGCCCGAAACATACTTAACTCTAAGCTAACGTGCTTACTTTAGTCACCATGAGTGATGAAAATTTGTTTATACTTATGTGGAAGGTTAATGAATAGGCCAGTGCATAGTTAGTCATGGGCTTTCCCCCCTGAAGGTGCTGACACTTGCTGGGGTACAGTACCATGGGTGCTGACACTTGCTGGGGTACAGTATCATGGGTGCTGACACTTGCTGGGGTACAGTACCATGGGTGCTGACACTTGCTGGGGTACAGTACCATGGGTGCTGACACTTGCTGGGGTACAGTACCATGGGTGCTGACTCTTGCTGGGGTACAGTACCATGGGTGCTGACTCTTGCTGGGGTACAGTACCCATGGATGCTGACTCTTGCTGGGGTACAGTACCATGGGTGCTGACTCTTGCTGGGGTACAGTACCATGGGTGCTGACTCTTGCTGGGGTACAGTACCCATGGATGCTGACTCTTGCTGGGGTACAGTACCATGGGTGCTGACTCTTGCTGGGGTACAGTACCATGGGGGCTGACTCTTGCTGGGGTACAGTACCATGGGGGCTGACTCTTGCTGGGGTACAGTACCATGGGGGCTGACTGCCCTCTGTGCTCTGAGGCTTTTCATCATGTCTGAGCTCAGCAAGCGATTGTACTGTGGGATCTTCACATCTGAGCCCAATCCTGCCCCTCTCTTTCCAACAGGCTGTTGGATAATGATCAGAAGTGGGGGAAGGAAAGATGCCCGGGAGCATTTTTTTTACTCCTTTTTAGCTTGGGTGCGCTGAGGCCAATTGTTCCCCAACCAAGATACAGGGCAGATTGGGAAATGAAGCTGGTGCCTTCAGATCTGTGTGGCTTTTCATACAGACTGTCTCAGCTGGGAGGTTGGAGAAGTGAAACAAGCTGCAGCCTCGCCCAGAATCTCACTAATGCAGCGTGGGGAATAGTGGATCAATTTCCTTGACTGTTTTTGAACCCTTTCCTATGTGAGACTGTCCGCTGTATGAAGGCATCCTCTGTAGCAGCCTGAGCATGAAACCTCCGTTAAGTAAGCGCAATATTTGCAGCCATCGACCATATAATCCCCCTAAAATTAACCCCCTCTAGTTATGAAGGGGGTTTGGTTTCTGTCCTACTGTTTCAAGGCCACCAATATATTTAACTCCAGCTACTCCACTGAGTCTAATTTTTTTGCTCCAATCTAAAGTAGGCACGAAGGCTTGAAGAGTTTGAACTACGCACCAACCCCGGCCCCACACTAGCAGCTTGCCTAGTGCACAGGGTCAGTGACAGAGGGGCCGAGGTGCTTTTTACGTTGCTGCGAAGCTGACTTACTGCAACATGAACGAGAAATTTCCAGTTGAGGACTATAACTTCACGCTTCTCTCTTTCTCTTCCCCCCCCCCCCCTCCCCCCCCATCCCCCTCTCAATCAAAGATACAGCATTGGTTATGTGCATGGTCACTCCTTATTTTAGGAGCCACTTTGGCTGCGAGGTCATTCACCAGTGTCGTACCCTGCATGGGCTGTCCAACTTTATTGCTTAGCTCCTCGCCTTTTAAAGATGACCGGTTGCTGTAGTAATGATTCTGCTTTCTCTCCTATTTCTTGATTCCTCTCTACCCACTCCCATCACAATTTTTATTTAAAAAAAATTGTAAGCAGGGTCCACATCGGGGCTTTCTGCCACTCCGCCTGCTTCACTGCCCGGATCTCTGAGCAGCGTCAAAACCTTGCAGAAGTCGCCTGGGACCCAGCCGCGAGAGAGAAAATCGTCATCATCCGAGGACCGGAATAAGATGGTAAGTAGAGAGAGAGATGGGCCTCTCCCTCCCTCATACTGCCTTGTGCGAGGGCGATGGGAGGTGGGGGGTTCTGTACATGGGTCAGAGGGAGAATCTTGGCAGTAAAAGGGCGCTATAACTGGCTGCAAGCTTCCCTGGGCAAGGGAGGGAAGGAAGAAGGGATCGGCCAGGGTTCCCTCTCCCGGTCGCGCTCCGGCAGTGCGCATGCGTGGATTATTTGATAGGAAAAGGGTTAGGTTTTGGTGGGAGGGAGGGGGGGTGTGCAATGCCTCCTGTGGTGGAATAGCCTGACCGCTCGCTGCTGAGCTCTTACATGAAGAATGGCCAGTTAGGCAAATTACTGGAGGGAGATGGGCGCCTGTGGAGCGGTACTGTGGCATGATCTAGAGCCTTCAGGACAGGAAGGGGGAAACTGTTGCATCATTTTGTCATATACCCACTGTAACTGTGCTGGTGGGCACTCCGCTAATGCTGCTGTTGATATGCCTACTGGGAATTGCCTGAGTCTGGCTCAGAATGGCTCTCTCCAGTTTCATCCTGCACTCTGACAGTACAGGACGTGGAGCTGACCACACTATGCCAAGGTGTTCCCCGATTACAGAGCTGACTGAATAGAAAATATTTAATATAGAATTTTGAAAATTGTTGTTTTAAGTGACGTTATCTCCATTTTAGTATTCTTGCACAGTCCTTAGTGTGGGCCCATCATCCAATTAGGAGAGAGATTGCTGGTTTACTTTAATTGGGAATTATATACAACACTGTCTAGGGTAAAGGCTCAGCTGGCCTTTAAGGGCTTTGTCCATAGTAAAGGGGGTGTCTGACAACACAGCAATCTTCCCCTGGGGCTGCTCTTTTAATTTTTGCTCGAACAGGTCAAGCTCCATTAGAGCGGCTCGATGTGGTCTGGGATCTTTTGTTTCTCGGAGTCTCTTGATTGAAGCCTTCATCCTGCTCAGTTGAGCATGGTTCTGGGTTCTCTTCTTCCCCCTTGACAGTGCCTCATTATGAAATTCCCCTTCATCAAGGAACTGTTGGTTATCCACATGGCAGTTTTGACCCACCTGTTACAATCCTTGGCTTCCAAGGCCCCATCAGTGCCGGGGCTGGCCACCATCAGTGCCGGGGCTGGCCACTGCAGCACAGTCTTGTTTGGTCTGCTTCATCTAGTGTTGGAATTCTGGAGGAGATCACTGATCTTTCTGATTCAGTAAGAGAACGTGCACTGGTTCCAGGTGTCACTCAAGACCTCTACGTTCTGGGAAGATTTCTTCTGATAGTTCAGTGCCCAGATAGCACCTGCGTTGGGTGTAAATTTACTTGCTGCCCTTCAATGTTTCAGTCAAGGCCCATTCCTGGACCTGTCCACCCCTTTAGAGGGTTTTATGGATTTCCTCCTCAACCTTTCAATGGCCTAAAAGAGTTTGATTTTAGATGAGTTTGGGTCCCAGTTCCTGAGCCTCAGAGTGGATGTTCACTGTGAGGAGAACAGGCAACAATTCTCAAAAGAGAGAGAGAGAGGTGCAGCTCCAAACTATGGACTTCAGTTAAATGGAACCACAAGGTCTACGTACAGACCAGAAGCAGGGCCATCAATTCTTGCTGATGGGTAGCTAGTAAGGGAAAGGAGTGAGGTCATTTACTTGGTTGGGCGGGGGGGGGGGGGTCTAGTTACCACAGGTCTGAGCTGAAGAGAGGGCTGAGTGGACCAAATGAGGGACAACAGGGAAAATGCCCTCAGCTGTCAGTTGAAGAGGAGGCTTGTTTACTTTCCCTTTGCTGATGGGCAGTATATGCAGACGGCAAAACTGTTCTCAAAGAGATGCTTCTGAGGCTTCTAATGATGGGGTGCTTTCCCTGCTCAGGAGACATGGTGCTCGGGTGAGGTAACTGTTACTGGTTACAAGGGAACGCTTTGCAGAACACACTGGAATTTATTACTTGAAGCAAAACCACAGCCCAGGAAGGAGCAGCTCACCAACTCTCAAATGCATCAGCTGCCTGACTAGGAAGCTCCTGTCTTGAAAAGTGGATGTCTTACAGTCCAGGAATCATAGATCTTACTCCTGATAGTTTGTAGTTACCAACACATCCTGAACCTTAGTCTTCTGAGGATCCCGAAGGATATGTTCTGGCTGATGCTTTATGTAAATTACACAATGCAGTGACACAGTGCATCTTAAAGTAAAATTCGACATCAGATATTTGCACATGGACCTACATTCAAACAGTGCACAGGAGGAATACCTGTACAAGGGACATAGTCACAGGATAAGGGGTCGGCCATTTAAGATTGAGACAAGGAGGAATTTCTTCGCTCAGAGGGTTGTGAATCTTTGAAATTCTCTACCCCAAGGGCTGTGGATGCTGAGTCATTGAGTGTATTCAAGGCTGAGATTGATAGATTTTTGGACTCTTGGGGAATCAAGGGATATGGGGATCGGGCGGGAAAGTGGAGTTGAGTACGAAGATCAGCCATGATCTGATTGAATGGCGGAGCAGGCTCGAGGGGCTGTATGGCCTACTCCTGCTCCTATTTCTTATGTTCTTACAGGAAGCCAGTTGCCAATACACCCCTATTGATTCTTGCATCCAGGGTGTTGGACACTGGAGTTATCCCTCAATACCCAATAGCTCTAATCTTTGGGCATTGAGCTTTTTCTAGTAAGCATCATACGTTGAATATTGAGGTCAGCCAGGAGTCAGTATAAGCCTTGATGTGGTGGTCTCAAAGGCGATGAGTCTGAAATGGGCTGAATTTACCAATGTTCTGATGATGGCCCCTTGCACGGTCAGTGATCCAACACCAGTCCAGGCCTGACCTGGAAAATCCTGAGCATGTTCATTCAGACCTGGACTGTCAACCCATATTCACTCCGCACTTTTAGATTCAGACGATTCTTTGAAATCTCTGAATGAACGGATCAATACGGACTCCTTCTGCAGGCTCACTTTCAGACCTGATGGAATTGGATCTTCTGCCTTTCAGCTGTTTCTCACCTGCTTACTATCTAACTGCAATGTTTAAAACTGCTACAGTTCTCCTCTGGACCTTCCACAGATGATTAAACACTTAAAAGGAAGAAATTGCTAAGTAAGGATTTCTATGTTCAGTGATGGAGATGTCCTAGGCATCAAGACTGTCGTTCACTCTGAAGACATGTAACATCAGGTGGAAGAGATGTGTTTTGTGGTTAGATGGCTTTTCTGTTGCTGTGAGTTGGCTCATTTCCAATATTTGTTCAACCTCATAAGGTGGAGTTTACAGACCACAAGATAGGTTCAGATGATGCAGAAGGCCATTTGGCCGATTTGATCTCATATCATCTCTCCAGATTACCAACCGTATCATTTCCCCAATATAACATCTAGCTGTTAAGGAGTCCAATATCCAGGCCTCAACTGTCCACCCGTCCTGGTAACTTGCTCATTCTCTTGATCATCTCCTTCCATGGATGGAAAGTAATAGACAAGCACGCCTTGCTGCCAAGATTCAAGAAAGATGCCTCGGACGTCAGGGGGGGCCAGGTCTTTTAGTAGAGTGATTGGGACTTGGGCATGCTGCTTGGGGAATCGGAGGTGGAGACCTGTGTCCCACTGCGTGGTGCAGCATTCTGAGAGTAGCCTTCGAGCAAGACAGTGGTTGGAATGGTGGCTCTCAAGGAAAGGTTAGTGTGAATGGCCCTGGTTGCAAGAGGAGACTCGGTGTGAATGGAACTTTCTGACTGAATGGTATTTAATGCTTACACTACAAAGATTCAAGGTGAGTTTTATTACCTTCTATTTATGATTGTTTCTGCTTTGTAGAAAACTCTGGGTCGAAGGGACTCCAGTGACGACTGGGAGATTTCAGAAGGACAGATCACGATGGGCCAAAGAATAGGATCAGGCTCGTTTGGAACAGTGTATAAGGGAAAGTGGCACGGTACGTAATGTGGTGGGGTAATGAAGAGCTGGGGGTCACCTTAGAGAGGAGCAGTGCTGCTGTTTGATGTATATCCGAACATCTCAATGACCCAAAGTGTTTTGGAGTGTATGTCAGACCACAGTTGGGGTATTTCAGGTACTTTCAATCCATTCGAGTGCCACTAATGTACTCTCTGAGAGCCACCTATAATATATAATTGGCGTGTTTTACAGATAGGTGTTCTTATACTCGCTATTAATGATGGAACAATCTGTATAAAGACTCAATTGTAAAATGAGGGTCTCCGTCTCCAAGTAAACAGGATCATTCTATAATTTCTCTCTACCCAACCCTTTCACGTGCGAGACTGCCCTTCTGTATTTGGGCCATTGTTGCGAGTGTGCCACCTATTTGAAAACCCTTGCAAGGACTAATCTTTGTCCGTCTCAAGTCTCTTGTTGCTACTACACTCAGTTGCCTTCTGGTTTGTCTGATGAGTTTTATTGGCGGATGTGGTAGATATTCGACTGGTAAATTGTTTCCTTGATTCAGTGTTAGCTGATTGGAATCCATTGGGTAGTGTTGGAGTGTCTTTGAAGGTCTAGTGAACTAAGTAGCTGCAGTTTGGGTTTAGCCAGGCAGTATCTTCTTTACACTGGCTGAAACTTCTGTTCTCCCAAGGTGAGAGTGTGGCTATGGGTTGAGTTAGTGCAAAGTCTTGCAGTTAACTGTTCAACCCCTCAGTATTGTCATTACCAAGGCCACAGGATTTCACTTCCACAGGAAAACAGGACTGGATCATAGAATGTGAGCCCCCAAGACAACAGTAAAAATTCTAGACTCCTATGTATTAAAAGCAAAATTTACCTTATTTAACCGCCAGCAGCACTTGTGGCAGAGATGAACGAGGATTGTTTGACCAGCCCTGGTGGTGATAGTAGAGATGGACAAAGAATGTTTGACCAGCCCTGGTGGTGGTAGTAGAGATGGACAAGAATTGTTTGACCAGGCTTGGTGGTGGTAGTAGAGATGGACAAGGATTGTTTGACCAGACCTGGTGGTGGTAGTAGAGATGGACAAGAATTGTTTGACCAGGCTTGGTGGTGGTAGTAGAGATGGACAAGGATTGTTTGACCAGACCTGGTGGTGGTAATAGAGATGGACAAGGATTGTTTGACCAGGCCTGGTGGTCTAACCGTCAAGAGAGAACATTGAAGGCTGAGGAAAGTCCATTTAGCCCATCGGAATTGTGGCCTCCAACTACATTTTGAAAACTTTGATGTCATTGAAGGTGCATTAGTTTGAGACCGGTAATGGTCACTCAGTGCCCCATTTACACTGCTCGGCTGAATCTTAAATTTTGCTGCCCAACAACAGCTCTGTGTACGGGTGCTTATGTCCTGCAACGAGCTCCTATTCCGCTGATTACATCTTAAAAGGCATTTATAAAGTACCACATAATAGATTTGTTAGCAAAATTAAAACCCATGGGATTAAAGGGACAGTGACAGCGTGGATACGGTTGTTTTTCAGACTGGAGGGAAGTATACAGTGGTGTTCCCCAGGGGTCAGTATTAGGACCACTGCTCTTTTTGATATACATTAATGACCTGGACTTGGGTATAATTTCAAAGTTTGCAGATCATACGAAACTCGGAAATGTAGTAAACAATGTGGAGGATAGTAACAGACTTCAGGAGGACATAGACAGACTGGTGAAATGGGCAGACACATAGCAGATGAAATTTAACGCAGAGAAGTGTGAAGTGATGCATTTTGGTAGGAAGAATGAGAAGAAGCAATATAAACTAAATGGAACAATTTTAAAGGGGGTGCAGGAACAGAGACCTGGGGATTCACAACACAAATCTTTGAAGGTGGCAGGTGAAGTTGAGAAGGCTGTTAAAAAAGCATATGGGATCCTGGGCTTTATTAATAGAGGCATAGAGTACAAAAGTAAGGAAGTTATGCTAAACCTTTATAAAACACTGGTTAGGCCTCAGCTGGAGTATTTTATCCAAATCTGGGCACCACACATTTGGAAGGATGTGAAGGCCTTAGAGAGGGTGCAGAAGAGATTTACTAGAATGGTACCAGGGATGAGGAACTTCAGTTATGTGGAGAGAGTGGAGAAGCTGGGGTTGTTCTCCTTAGAACAGAGAAGGTTAAGAGGAAATTTGATAGAGGTGTTCAAAATCATGATGGTAAATAAGGAGAAACTGTTTCCAGTAACCAGAGGACACAGATTTAAGACGATTGGCAAAAGAGCCAGAGGCAACATGAGGAAACGTTTTTTTACTCAGTGAGTTGTAATGATCTGGAATGCACTGCCTGAAAGGGTGGTGGAAGCAGATTCAATAATAACTTTCAAAAGGGAATTAGATAAATACTTGAAGGGAAAAAAATTACAGGGCTCTGAGGAAAGAGCAGGGGAATGGGACTAAATGGATAGCTCTTTCAAAGAGCCGGCACAGACACGATGGGCTGAATGGCCGCCTCCTCCTCTGCAGTACCTACTAGGATAAATGCTTAGACAGTACAGCGGGAGCTTTTGCATTGTACAAAGGTTTAAATTAATTATCGGTAGGTTTAAAATGTGCTCAATAGGCGCAGGGGGCTTTTACACCTGTGATCTTCCAGAGAATCTCTCACTGCTTCTTTCAAGCAATGTCAGTGTTACAGATGTCCTGTAAACACACCCTGACCACCATCTGACCTGGTAGATTATTCAAATATTTTATCGCCCTTTGACTACTGGAAGCTACCAAGTTGAATACCTGGGCTCATATGTGAGAAATGGTGACAAGTGTGAGTCATTGAGGGGCAGCTGGCACCCAGTGGAATCATAACCCCAGCAAGAGCCAGCAGCTGAGGAGAGGAAAAAGACCTGTGCACTCCCCGGTTAGATGGTGGTGCTGTCTGTTTCATAGTTCTGTGCCAGATATGGTAACATAACCTTGCATGGTTCTGTAGGCGAAGTTGGTGGCTCCACAGGTTCAGTTGGGGCACCTGTAAGGCAAAGTTATTTCGAGAGGATCATTTGACATTAGGAGCCGTGCATGGCTCTCTTTCCTTGAGCCATTTTCCATGGTAAAGGCTACAGCTTTTTTTGATCAGGGATGAGGTTGCTCGGTTATTTGATGTTTTCAAACTGGACATTGAGACCCCGATATTGGGAAGGATTTGGAGGATGCTTTTGAATACAGTCAGGTTCAGCAACCAGCACTGTCCATGCGGAGTATTCAGTGCTTTGTGTGGGAGGGATGAGTTGCTAAAGTTTTGAGCCAGATCCAATAAATTTCAGTGCCAAAGTTAATAGGCAATTCTGTCAAGTCTTGGGATCAGGAAAAGATGGTAGTCCTTGGTCACCTGTCAGGTACAGCGCAGATTCACCAAAATAATACCAAGGCTTAAAGGGTTAAATTATGAGAAGAGGTTACATAAAGTTGGCTTGTATTTCCTTGAGTTTAGATGGTTGAGCAATGTCTTTGAGTCAAAGTCTTTGAGTCTTTGTAATGATAAAGGGATTTGGTGGGATCAATGCGGAGAAAGTATTTCCTCTAGTGGGGGAATTCAGAACGATCTTAAATTAGAGCCAGGCCATTCAGGAGTGAAATCAAGAAGCACTTTTTCACACAAAGGGTAGTGGAAATCTGGAAAACTCTCTTCCCCCAAAAAGCTATGGATTCTGAGGGTCAATTGGAAACTTTCAAGACTGAGATTGATAGATTTTTTTGGGGGGATAGGGTATCAAGGGATATGGATTAAATGTTGGTAAATGTTGAGATACAGATCAGTCACAAACCAATTGAATGGCGGAACAGGCTCGTGTTCCTATGTCAAGATGTTTGAGAAAAAATAAGAGGATGGATTCAATCATGATACAAGACCTGACCGGTAAAAATGTACAAAGCACCACATGCTCCTCGTTTGAGAATGCTGGCTGATATTCCATCCCAGCCCAGGGTGGGGTCACTGTGGTGCTCCCTGCCCTCACCCAGCCTGAGATAAGCATATATTGGGGATTCCTGGTAGCTCAGTTACTCATTAGTCAAACTCTCCGCCATTAGTTGAGCCAGAGATTCTCTTCAGGCCAGCTCTGCTAGTATTTTGCCAGCTGTGGTAACCATTTGCTGCCTTTAGGGTTAAACTATTCAGTTGCTGTGCCGTGTGCTATCAATGCTGTTTGTTCACAGGTGATGTTGCAGTGAAGATGTTGAATGTTACAGCTCCAACCCCTCAGCAGCTACAAGCCTTTAAGAATGAAGTGGGAGTCCTCAGGTAAGAGGGTGGGAAAGAAATCCTGAAAGGCAAAATCTATCAATCGATCAGCAAACTATTATTGAAGTATTGAAGAAGTACTAATGATTGCTGTAAAGATGGTGTGCTGTCCTTAGCACTATATGGATGGTGTGACATCATTAGCGGTATATGGATGGTGAGACATCATTAGCGGTATATGGATGGTGTGACGTCATTAGTGGTATATGGATGGTGTGACGTCATTAGTGGTATATGGATGGTGTGACGCCATTAGTGGTATATGGATGGTGTGACGTCATTAGTGGTATATGGATGGTGTGACGTCATTAGTGGTATATGGATGGTGTCCCCTGTCCCCTTTAGAGTGCAGTCATTCTGACTCAGTAGTATCTCTCATTCAACCTTCCCCTAAACTGAAGAAACTGTTTTGAGGGTTCTCTTAATTTATAAAACCCCATTTAATTTCCCCCCATAAGTTTCTTGCCCCTCTGTCTCCTCCTCTTCATGGTGCTGTTGCTTGGTAGGCTGTGGTCCATTGGGTGGCAGTTCCTCTCTGCAAGTGGCTGTTCTTAATGAATGAGCCTGGACGTTGAGTGTCAGAAGATTATTTGACTGTGGAGGGCATCACAAGCAGGCCCAATCTTCCCCTCATCCAGTGTCCATACACATACATGCACATGTTTTCCAGCAAGGGCCACTGGGCAGTAATCAGGAATGGGAACCCCAGCTATGATTTTCTGCCCCTGTCCAACCCCAATCCAAGTGTATTGAGGCCAGTTGCATGCCTCAAATGCTGCTGTGTAGATTGATTTTTTTTCACTTAGGAAAACAGTTTAAATGAATTGTTAACATTATTTTCTACCATTCTGATTGACTTTTGTTTGAAGTTTGAGTACTGATGACATCACGGTCGGAGTTGGTGATGAGCCAGCTGGCATGTATTGTCTCCACTTAGTGGGCATCCAAGAAGCAACTTTTTGTGGGTATATGGACCGGGGTACAAGGCTGCTTGTACCACTGAACCTACTGGAGGAAGTGGCAAACCAGTGTTCATCTAACAGTCAAAAAGTCCTACCTCAACTGGCCATAGATGAAGCGTAGATTGGACATTGAACCCATGTTCACTCTCCTTCCGCACGAGGAGGGTGGAGTCTTGCCCAACACCTCGTAGGAAAAGTGCAGTTATTCAACTTTGTTTTTTTAAGAAAAGCCAAATTCTTGCACCAAACGTTTGATCAAAGTCTTGAAGCCAGATCGTGTTTGGGCACATTTTAAATAATCACTTCATAAGCTTAAGCCTAGAACAACTGCTGGTATAGATGCTCAGCTTCTCAAGCTTCATTTGAGGAACTATTGAAGCATTCTCAACTGTTCCTGTAAATCATGGCGTATTATCAAAGTAGGAAACATCTTGCCTTTCCATAAGAAGGATTCATGGAACACCGTAATTGCAGAACTGTATTCTTGATGGCAATTTTGTCAAAGCTCATGGAAAGTAGTTAGAAGAGTTGACAGAAACACTCAATGAGAATCTGCTACCTGACTGTCCATTTGACTTGGGAACAAATGAACCAACTTGTGATGTTCAGTTTTGTGGTTCAGAAGTGGAGGAATTCCTGTGATGTGCACTTTGAGGAACAATAGCCGTTGTCACTTTGATTCGTTTGAGCACAGCATTTCACCTTCTGTGAACATCAAGTTGCATCAAAACTACAGCACAGAAACAGGCTATTCAGCCCAACTGGTCTATGCCGGCGTTTATGCTCCACATGAGCCTCCTCCCTCCCTACGCCATCTAACCCTATCAGCATACCCTTTTATTCCTTTCTCCCTCATGTGCTTATCTCGCTTCCCCAGCATGCACTCAGGGCAAAAAGATCGTTTCATAATTAATGAATGTTCATTGTCTGGTTGCAACACCTGTTCACGGTTCCTCGTTTGGCATCTAGATTGATGACTTGATTGTCACGAAAAGTAATAACGTTCTTTCTGTTGATGCTGCATCCGACAGAACACTTAACTTTCCATCTGAAGTCAAACGCTGACTGAGTCTCAACAGATGGAGATGAGCGGAATTGGGCAGCATAAGATGATCAGCTCACTAACCAGCAGAGACAGATGGAAAGTGCAATTGCCTTCACTGTGAAGGGAGGAAGGTTCACCCCCTGTTAAACATTTGGCTTGGGAATAGCATCTGATGTATTTGGGCTAAATGAATGAAAGAAGGTGCCCAGGATAAGTAGTATGGTGAATCCCACACAAACTTGGACCAAATTGGCGCCACCAACAACTTCAATATTCGACCAAATCTATCTTCGAGTGATGGAACAGTGATGTCCTGTTTGCCAGAGTCCAAAGAATACCCACCGTCTTGTTCCTGGACTCAGTACAGTTCAAAACGCAGTCAAATAGATGAAGATGGGTTACATCGTGCAAGAATCCACCTTCCACAATTTTGGAAGTGGCCAGGCAAACTTGAAAGCCAGGCAAGCACCATAGGACTTGATGCACTAGCCAGATCTATCTTAATGCCACGCTGCCCAAGAGTTGCCAAATCAGGGCCAAAAAGGTCCACATACTGTGTGGTAGTGGCATGCAACACGGATCTCTGAACCAACTTGGAGCCTTTGGCCATCAACTCTTTTAATTCAGCTCCCACGATCTGATTTTCCACGCGTGTGCTCAGCAGTCCAGGACTTCCCCTCATTAATTTTAATAGACAGGCAAATCAGGGGCTGGGGAGCACAAAAGCAGAAGCACCCGGCCAATAGCTCACTCAACCCAATGTCATTGATGTCATCAGCACTCTCTAATTAAATCAACGAAAGGCACTGATGTGGACAGACCTAACAGGGTGTGCTGCTAATCCCCAATTCTTTGCATGCTGTGTAATAGCTCCTGATGCTACAAATGGTGCATACCTCTCTCAAAACTACATTCGAAAATCTAACCTCATTCTCAAACCCAACCATTTGAGGGTATGAACATGTTAATATTTTTCTGTTTTTTTTTCCTTTCAATCTATTGGTGGTTCCTGACTCTTTTGTAAATTCATATTTTAACATGTTTCATCATGTGACTTCCCTCCTTCAGTTGCCCCGCCCAATCAAACAGCCTTTATTCCCATTGCCTGTATTTTTATAACCAATAAAGTGTTCAAAGAAAATTTTAAGAACACTTTTTTTAATGCTCCTGATCAATCAACCCAGTGATTTTTCTACCAGGTTTGCTTGCAGAAGTGTCCAGGAGATTCATCTTTAATTCCTGGAGACTCCAGGAGAATTCTAGAGGGTTGGTGACCTGGTGAGGGTCACTTTCTTTATTGCACTCCACTGCTGCAGAAGGATGTGTGCATACTCTTCCATCAAAGCAATGCAAGCTTGTGGTGTCTTTAAAGAATATATTTCTGTCGCGTTATAAGCTGCTTCTCGGTGCTTCCAGGCTTGAACGCCAGCTGTGCCTCGTTATCTGACCTCAGCACATTCGCCCATTGGGCCATGTGTGGGAACAAGATTGGCTTTGAGTATGAGGCCCTGCTGACATTCACTGTTGAGGCTCACACAGAAAGAATGGCTACTTGGATGAGGTACGAGAGGGTGACTGGTGTCCCTAGAACTGAACCCCAACCAGGAGACATTGATTTCAGGAGAGAGGAGGGACGAAATTGGGTGAAACAAAAGCACAGCCAAAAATGTAAACTGTTTATTACTTGAAAGAGAGCGTTGTGGATTTTTGACAGTTGGACCCAGTGAGTTCGACCCAATCAACATTTGCTTCCCACAGACAGATAAATTGGAGTTCACCTTCCCGTGAGCATTCAGACAGAGAATGTCGCTGTCTCCTGGGTGATAAGGTGTTTGTGATGAGTTTAGTGGGTAATGTGATTCAAGGGCAACACTTCCCCACACTCCTTTTCCCATTTCCACCTCCTCAATTGCATGCTAGCTCTTTTTATCTCTCCTTCCCCCTCCCCATTCTCTCTTTCACCTCTATTCCCCCTCCCCTATTCACTCTTTCATCTGTTTTCCCAACCTCTCCTCCCTCCAACCCTGCCCTCGCCCTTCTCGGTCCTCTCTCCCCCTCTGCTCGCCCCTCTGCTCGCCCCTCTGCTCGCCCCTCTGATAATATAAAATGAGTCCTGAGCGTCCAATCGCTTGATTTCTTAGATTAAGCAAGTAAAATATTATCAATAAAACCAACTTGATGTTGCATCATTATTGAGTGTTATGGGAGCATGCTGTTCAGTGGATGGGATTAAGTACACGAGTTTCTAACAGGATTCGACCTTCTGGCCCAAAACAGTCTGTTCCTTTTTTTATATAGATTAACCCCACCTTTCACGCCCCACTGGAAAATTTCATCAACTTTTCTTCCAATTTCTATCCCTTCCTCACCTTCACATGGTCCATCTCTGACCGTTCCCTTCCTCGACTTCTCTATCTCCGTTGCTGGGTGTCAACCAATATCTATTATAAGCCCACCGACTCCCATAGATACCTTGATTACACTTCCTACAAGGACTCTATTCCATTCTCCCAGTTTCCCTACCTCCGTCGTATCTGTTCTGTCACCTTCCACACCAGTGCTTTCGATATGTCTCTTCCTCGACCAAGGATTCCTTTCCACTGTGCTTGACAGGGCCCTCGACCGTGTCCGTCCCATTTTCCGCACTTCTGCCCTCACCCCTTCCCCTCCCTCCCAGAACCATGATAGGGTCCCCCTTGTCCTGACCTTCCACCCCACCAGCCTCCACATTCAACGGATCATTCTCTGCCATTTCCTCCAGCCCGATGCCACCACCAAACACATCTCCCCGCCCCCCCCCCCCCCCCCCCCCCGCCCCCCTTTTCAGCATTCTGAAGGGACTGTTCCCTCCGCGACACCCTGGTCCACTCTTCCATCACCCGCTCTCCTCCCCATGGCACTTTCCCGTGCGAGTGCAGGAGATGCAACACCTGCCCTTTCACCTCCTCCCTTCCCACTGTCCAGGGTCCCAAACACTCCTTCCAGGTGAAACAGCGATTCACTTGTTCTTCTGCCAACTTAGTATACTGTATTCGCTGCTCACGATGCAGTCTCCTCTACACTGGGGAGACCACTTTGCTGAACATCTCCCCTCAGTCCGCAAGTGTGACCCTGACCATCCGGTCGCTTGCCATTTTAATTCTCTGTCATATTCCCACTCTGACCTCGGCCTCTTACACTGTTCCAATGACGCTCGAGGAACAGCATCTCATCTTTCGATTAGGCATTTTACAACCTTCCGGGCTCAACACTGATTTCAATAACTTCAGATCGTAACCACTGCTACCATTTTTTCGGACAGCAGGTGCTGGTAATGGTTCTGCTGTTAACCATTTACAGCTCCTCTAGACCCATCTTTTGTTACTTTCCCCATTATCACCCTCCTTGCCTTGCACCATCATCCCTTTTGTCATTTAATCACTCCTGCCTTCCACCCTATCACAGACCTTCCCTTTTGTTCTCCTCTCCCCCCAGCTCTGTACTTGCTTAAAAACTGTTAAATTTTTACTTCTTCCAGTTCTGACAAAGGGTCATCGACCTGAAACGTTAACTCTGTTTCTCTCTCCACAGATGCTGCCTGACTTGCTGAGTGTTTCCAGCATTTTCAATTTTTATTTCACCATAGTCTAGTTCAACACAACCCCTATAACGTATTCCATAACCCATGGATGCTGAAAACCAGCCTCACCTCCCAATTTTTAACTTGTGGTATTTGCTGAATGATAAATTAACGTAAATGTTTTATTTCCTGTCCAGAAAAACTCGGCACGTGAACATCCTCCTATTTATGGGGTACACCACGAAGCCTCAGCTTGCCATCGTGACGCAGTGGTGTGAGGGCTCCAGTCTGTATCACCACCTTCACATCATCGAGACCAAGTTCGAAATGATCAAGCTCATCGATATTGCCCGCCAGACTGCACAGGGCATGGAGTAAGTCCAAGATTTTACCACTGACCAGGGAAACTCGTGTGGAATGGCTGAGAGTCTGAGTCTCAAACGGAAAGCTGGTGACTCCATGAAAGTTACAGTTTGTTTTATAGAGGGGGCGCAGTGGGTAGAAATGTGACCTTCCTCTCCCCGCTGGCCTAGTGGGTAAAGGCCCCACCTTCTGGCATACCACCCACTACAGACCAGTAGATCCCAGGTCCAGTTCCTGCTGACACTTGCTGTTCAGGCTTACAAATGAAGAGTGACCCCTTGGGCTAGGTCTCCATGGAGCTGAGCCACAGCGAGAGTCAGCGCCACCAGGAGAGGAGGAAACAAACTTAGAAAAGGAAATGCAAATGCAGTGTGTGCTCTGGGGGTTTTCATTACCAGCCTCCGAGTGAAATGCACTGCATCATGTGGGCCTCCTGTTACATTGAGGGGCTCAACGTAACAGGGGCCAGTCCTCATTTGTGGTTGTAGCCTCGTCTCGTGCCTCATGTTGAAGTTGTTTACTGACCTTGGATAAACTGGATGCTAATGACGACTGTTCTTTGCCACAGCTACCTACATGCAAAGTCCATTATCCACAGAGATCTGAAGAGTAATAGTATCCTTTCATACTTGGAGTGTGAGCAGTGAGGCAGTGGGTGTTTGACTGCCAATGACTGGGACTTCCCCGATAGCTCGCTTGGCAAAGGCAGTGAGTAGCTGGGCCTTGCAGTTAGCCTCAGTGACCTCACCCCCGACCCCGGTATAGAATTCCATGTTCTAATAACTGCATGGGGAAAAAAGGCCTTTTACTTTCACCCTTCATTGTTCTGGTGGTAATCCTGAGTTTATCGCCCTATTGGCTAACCAGCAGAAGCAGCCTTTCACTGCTCACCCTCTCAGAACCCTTTGATCAATTTGAAAACCCTTTAGCCTTCTGTTAGAGATGAAATTGGGGCTTTTATGTAAGTTTTTCCTCCTAACTCTAACTTCTCATTCGTGGTTATCATTCTATTGAATCTTCACCGTCCTCTTTCCATGGCTCTGATATCCGTCCTATAATGAAGTGCCCAGCACATTACGCAATACTTCAACTGTAACCAATTTCTCTATAAATTTAACATCGCTTCCCTGCTGTTGTATTCAAAGCCTCTGCATGTAAAATCCAGAAACATAAATCACATTTTATCATATTTCCAAACTGCGTTCCTACCTTTAAGGGGCTTTGTATCTGCATCCCTCGATCTCTCTGTATCTGTCTATGTGCACCTCTAGAACTCCCTCTAAATGTGTATCTGCAGCTCTAGAACTCCCTCTAAAAGTGTATCTGCACCTCTAGAACTCCCTCTAAATGTGTATCTGCACCTCTGGAACTCCCTCTAAATGTGTATCTGCACCTCTGGAACTCCCTCTAAAAGTGTATCTGCACCTCTGGAACTCCCTCTAAATGTGTATCTGCACCTCTAGAACTCCCTCTAAATGTGTATCTGCACCTCTAGAACTCCCTGTAAATGTGTATCTGCGCCCCTTGATCTCCCTGTAAATGTGTATCTGTGCCCCTCGATCTCCCTGCATCTCTCTCCGTGCGCCCCTCGATCTCCCTGCATCTCTCTCCGTGCGCCCCTCGATCTCCCTGCATCTCTCTCCGTGCGCCCCTCGATCTCCCTGCATCTCTCTCCGTGCGCCCCTCGATCTCCCTGCATCTCTCTCCGTGCGCCCCTCGATCTCCCTGCATCTCTCTCCGTGCGCCCCTCGCCTATCTACTCCAGTGTCTTTCATTCTTCCTCAGTTTGCCGTGCCCCTGAATCTGGTATCTTCAGCAGCCTTCAAAATCATTCCTGTTGTGCCTGTGTCCAAATCATTTATATGAATGAGAAGCAAGAGACCCCAGCACAGCTACCTTGGGCACACCATCGTCTGAAACACATTCGTTTACCCTAACTCGCTCCCTTCTAGCCCTAGCCCACCCTCTATCCATGCAGTTACATTCCCTTTCATACCATGTGCCTTTGTTTTCCTAACCCGCTGTGGCAGCTCATCAAACTCCTTCTAAAAATCCATATATGCAGCATCCACTACATTCCCTTTAGCTATACACTCTGAAAATTCAATGAAATGAGTTAACCTGACATGACATGCCCTTTACAGATTCACGCTGACTGCCTTGACTAACCCATGGCTTTCTCGAGGCCCACTAATTTCATTGTGTATTGTTGACTCCAGTAATTCATCCACACCTGAGGTCAGACCAACCGGTGTGTGATTTTCTGCCTTATCCCTTTCCTCTTTCTCGACCAGGTGTGCCCTCCTGTCCTTTGATACAATTCCTCTTTCCAAAGAGTTTTGGAATGTTCTGCTAAGTGCCTCTCTGATCTCCTCCCTAACTTCCTTCAGTGTTCTAGGATGCATCCCATTTGGGCCTCGTGATTTTCTGACTCACTGTTTAAGTACATTTTTCTTTTGAATATTTATTTTCAGTGGTATCTCTTCCACACCCTCCTCAGGGGCTCCTACAGCCCCAATGTTACCTCCTTCTGTAAAAACTCAGGTGAAATATTTATTAAGCATCTCCCCAGTCCCCCCTCAATTACAAGATGAGCCCCTTCGTGTCTCTTTTACTTTCATGCATAAAGAATCCTTTGCAATGTTGTTTTATATTGATCAATCTTTTTTGTTCTCCCTCTAAACCTTTCTAATCTCCCTAGTCTGCTTTCCTCCTATACGTTTTACACTTCTCTGTGTTATCTCCCCTTGTATTTATTCCTTGCCTCCTTTTTAAATCTCAACTCTGCCCTAACCTCTTTATTTATCCATGGAACTTCAGCTTTCGGCTCACCCCCATTACTCCGAGTCAAAATGTATCTAGCCTGGACTTTAACCGTCTTTTATTTATCCATCTCCCACTGCTGCTCTGCTCTTTGATCTGCCATTTTTTCCAACCACTTAATCAAGGCTAGGTCCTTTTTCATCCCCCTGAAATCAGCTAATTTCCAGACTAATATCTTTATCTTGGACTCCTCCTTTTTATCTGTTTCCAATGTGACCCTTGTTAGGTTTTGATCACTATTTCCCAAGTGTTCCCCTGAGTGCAGGTCATTTACTTGTCCTGCTTCATCACCCAGAACCAGATCTAGCACTGCATCATCCTTCCTTGTAGCACATGATTGAACGAACAGTCCTGGCTGCATTTTAAGAAACCTTTCTCCATTTTGGCAACAAACATTTGTCTTATCCCAGCCCACTGTAGGATAGTTCAAGTCCCTCATTACTATGAATCTGTTACTACTATAAACCACTGCCTAATAATCTCATCCCTGATTCCCTTCTCACTATTCAGTGGTTTATAATCTACTCCTAATATGATAATAGACCCCTTATTATTACTGACGCTACCCATACAGATTCTGTATGAGCACCACCATCAGTAAAAACTTTCTTTTCTATGGTTGTAAACATGTCCTTAATAAGGCCACCCCAACTCACTCTTTTCCTTCTCTTATCTCCTAAAAAGTTCCCAGTTCCGATCTGGCTGAAACCAGGTTTTTTTTAAGGCTACGACATCACGTCCCTCCATTCTAGTTGGTGCCTCTAGTTATTTCCAATGATTTGTACATTTGCAAATAAAATGTCAACCCTGGTACATTCCTCATTACTCCTTTCTCTTCTATTTTTTCCCCTTCTTTCCTTCACTATTTCTCAGCGTGCCCGAAGGTACACATCGCTCCGTTTGAGGGAAAAATAAAAATCCAGAACTAAAAATCAGTAGAAGTGACCATGAAGCTGTCGGATTGTTGTAAAAACCCAACTGGTTCACCAGTGATCTTTAGGAAAGGAAACCTGCCGTCCTGGTCTGGCCTATACTTGACTCCAGTCCCACACCAAAGTGGTTGACTCTTAACTGCCCTCTGAGGTGGCCTAGCAAAACACTCAGTTGTATCAAACAGAAGGTCAAACCACCACCATCTCAGGGCAAATAAGGATGAGCAATAAATGCCGGCCTTGCCAGCGACACCCATGTCCCAAGAATGAAGTTTTAAAAAAACGGAAACTTGCCACCATCTGTTCACTAAACTGTCAGAAACAAGGTTATTATATTCTCAATCCCCATCAAACAGACTTGAACTAGAAAATGGGATTGTTGGGATTCTGGGCTCATCATTAGTGAACTTGACTGGTTCACTAATAACCTTTTAGGGAAGGAAACCTGCCGTCCTTACCCAGACTGGCCTCTGTGACTCCAGTCCCACACCCATGTGCTTGACTCTTAACTGTCCTCTGAGGTTGCCTAGCAAACCACTCCGTTGTATCCCCGCCTTCTCAGGGCAACTAGGGATGGGCATTAAATACTGGCCTTGCCAGTGATGCCCACATCTTGAGAATGAATTTTTAAAGAAGGATGAGGTGAGGCAGAATGTGGGCTTTAATTAGCTGGGAGTTCCTTGGGGCCTGTTAACACTGAGGAGGTTTGGCAATACCACGTTTATTGACCTCCCCAGAGGCACTGAATTAAGTGTTTTTGATAGCATTCTAGAAAATAAATATGGTTTTACTTAGATAAATATTAGTGACATAACTAGAGATTTCTGCCTCCTGGAATAGTAAGTGAACAGATGGCTGCCCGAATAAGCAAATGTTTTTTTTTACCTCCAACCAGCAAAACACATTCTCTCGATTGGGTGTCCTGCTTGTAAACAGGACCCTGTGTGAATGGCCAGTCACATTTCCAGAATTTACCTGAGGACTCAGTTAGGCCCTGGTACTGCCAGAGTCCAGGACTCCCACTCCCATTGCTGCTGAACACCAGTTACCTCTCTCCAGCTGGTATATTTTGCATTACTGAACCAGAAAGAGGAAATGCTGGAAAACACTCAGCAGACCGGTCAGCATCTGTGGAGAGCGCGCAACGTTAACAAGGGCCCACAATGGTCAGATTCTGACTGACCCGCGAAGGTTTGGAGCATTTTCTGTTTTTGTTTTCCATCGTCTGCAGTTTTTTGTTTACATCTTGCTTATTATTTTGCCACGTATCCTGGGCTTTAAACATGTACCAGATGAAAATGAAAGAAACATAATCAAGTCCACTCAAGTTTTTTGTGGGGAAAATGGACTGTCACAGAAGTTAAAATTACACCAGCTAAAGTTTCAGAAGTGAAAACAGATTTCACCTATCTCCCTGTATCAGTGTTTTTTTTCAATTCATTCTCAGGATGTGGGCATCGCTGGCAAGGCCGGTTTTTATTGCCCATCCCTAGTTGTTCTGAGAAGGTGGTGGTGGGCCTTATCCTTGAACCACTGGATAGCGGTTTTGATGCAGTGGCTCGCTAAGCCATCTCAGAAGGCAGTTAGCAGTCAACCATGTTGGTGTGGGACTGGAGTCACATACAGGCCAAACCGGGTAAGAATGGCAGGTTTCCTTCCCTAAAGGACTAATGTGAACCAGTTGGGTTTTTACAACAATCTGACCGTTTCATGGGCAGTTTTACTGGTACCAGCTTTTTATTTCCATATTTTTAAAAAAACGATTTCAAATTCTCAAACTATCACGTGGGATTTGAACTCGTGTTCTCTGGATTATTAGCCCAGGCCTCAGGATCACTGTTCCAGTAACATAATCACTACACCTCCGCACCCGTAATAATACATTGTGCACTACATGCCGTAACACCCCTATTGTAATAAAACAGTGTAATCTGTGAATTGCATTGAGCAGCATCAAATCCACTGGCAAAATGTAGTGGCGGCAAGGCTGTCGCGACGGCACTTGCTTCACCATTGCGAGCAGGTACGGATCTTCTCCTCACACTAGGGGTGGGGTGGGGGGAGATCTCGTCCGGAACAACAGTTGTAAATGTGACTGTACCAACTGTGGATCACTGTGCCTCAGCACACGACTTAGCAGCAGCAGTAACCATAATATGAATGGTGTAGGCATCTTGTGCAACGGTCTCAGACCCCCCCATTTTAGCTGGCGGTTGAACAGGGATGGACTTAACTCTTCCTTTGCCACTTTAAGCAGATCCTTTGCTTTTTTGTTTTCTCCACTCTTGGGCTGAGTTGAGCTGAGAACATCCTCAGGCACCAATGTTTAAACCACTGTATAAACCAATAGAGGCATATCTGCTTTAAAAATAATGGGACATTTGGATTAGCCCAAGCCCCTCAAGGTAGGGGTGCGGACTAATGGTTCGTATAGGTGGTCGGGGCTTTGGATACTGTGGGGGTAGGGACTTGCATCGTTCATACTTGGTGCCTCTAAGTTCCTTAACTCTAGTTCAAAGATATTTTTCTACATGAAGATCTAACGGTGAAGATTGGCGATTTTGGCTTAGCGACAGTGAAATCGCGGTGGAGTGGGTCCCACCAATTTGAGCAGCTGTCTGGTTCTATCCTGTGGATGGTGAGTGCCGAAACTATTTCTAAAGTTGAGCGTGAAGCTGGCCTTTGAGTGGTGGAAGAGGAGAGCGATATGTGTTATTGCCCAGGCTGTACACTGTCAGTTTGGCTGATCCCAGTGTCACACATTCAGGCCTGGAGAGATTAAATACATCTCAACATAATTTAATTCCCAAGCCCATTTTAACTCAGAGTAGTCTGATTTATATGAGATCAATCGTACATGTCAAACCCCATTACTGTCACATTTTTTTAATACCCAGAATCAAGGTCACCAAAGTAAAATCCTTCACTCTAATACCCGTATTACACAGTGGATGAAAATCCTAATGCCTGTTTGAAAATATTTACATTTCTGCAGGTTCCACCTGGGGATTAGACCGGTCTTTTGTAAAAGGGGCAAGGGGATTTTCTGCCCCTTCCTTGCAATTCGAAATCTGAATTTTGAAAATGCAGTGAGAATTGGGACCTCCCTCCCGCCCCTCCTCCAACAGTTCTGGTCTGTGGGTATGGGGCAGGTGGGTCTGAACTATTGTTAGGGCAAGTGATTACTTCTCCGAGCCAGTCAGAATCCACCTGTTGTGCTATGGACTGCTCCTGCAGAATCAGAAGGTTTGGGCAGCAAATCGCTGCTATACACAGGAAGTGTCTAAATCTGCAGGATGTCTCATTGTAACGTATCGCTTGCCTCAATTAAAGATTTAGCTGGAAAGGCTACAGATGTAATTTGCTCCCTCCCACTGAGATTAGCTTTTGATGAATAGCTGTCCATCTTAGGAGACCTGCCTGGTGTAGGGAGAGGAGACGGAGCATTCACAATTCTGATTAGAGGCTCTTTGTACAAAGCAGGGCATTGGAGATCCACCGGTCGCTAGTTTGAGGTAATTTTGCATTTTTCAGTATGATCTCACCAGAAATAGCAAGCAGAGAAAATTGTTCTGCTTGGTTAATGGTGTAGACACATAGTAACCAGAACAAGTTTGCCCCCAATAGATTCCGTGAATAAACTCCTTTATTTTTTTTTTAGAGTGGGGGCAGTTGAATGCAGGTGCAGAAATTTTTAAGTCTCTTCGCAATCACGGGAGAATTCTCCTTCTGGGCAAGTTCCCCTCTGTGTCAGTGTTTGAACAGTGGAGATAGTCCAGAAAAGAATCGGATTCAGCAGCAGGAGTCGGCAGATCAGATTTGTAATCAGAGCTCCCCCGAAGGCTCAGCGGGTGATGCAGCACTGACCAGTACAGGCCAGATTGTCCCAGGTTTGATTTCCAGTCTCTGCTGGGTGTAGCCGGGCTAAGGAAAAGAAGAAACAAATCGGCTCCAGTCCCTGCTGCCGATCACCATTTAGTGACTCCTGCTGGAAATGCAAGTATATGGACCTGTTCCCTCCACAGTCGGAGTCCCCGCCAACATGCAACGGTCCCTTGAGTCAGGTACCAGAGAGCTGACACCACCTGCGAGTCTCTGCTCCTCGAGGGAAAAAAAGTTTGGAAGTGAACTTAAAGCGAATTGCGGCCCATTAGCTATTAAAGTTTTTTTTTATTCGCTCATGGGATGTGGGCGTCGCTGGCAAGGACGGCATTTATTGTCCATCCCTAATTGCCCTCGAGAAGGTGGTGGTGAGCCGCCTTCTTGAACCGCTGCAGTCCGTGTGGTGAAGGTTCTCCCACAGTGCTGTTAGGAAGGGAGTTCCAGGATTTTGACCCAGCGATGATGAAGGAACGGTAATATATTTCCAAGTCGGGATGGTGTGTGACTTGGAGGGGAACGTGCAGGTGGTGTTGTTCCCATGCGCCTGCTGCCCTTGTCCTTCTAGGTGGTAGAGGTTGCGGGTTTGGGAGGTGCTGTTGAAGAAGCCTTGGCGAGTTGCTGTAATGCATCCTGTGGATGGTACACACTGCAGCCACTGTGCGCCGATGGTGAAGGGAGTGAATGTGGATGGGGTGCCAATCAAGCGGGCTACTTTGTCCTGGATAGTGTCGAGCATTTTGTGTTGTTAGAGCTGCACTCATCCAGGCAAGTGGAGAGTAATCCATCACACTCCTGACTTGTGCCTTGTAGATGGTGGAAAGGATTTGGGGAGTCAGGAGGTGAGTCACTCGCTGCAGAATACCCAGCCTCTGACCTGCTCTTGTAGCCACAGTATTTATATGGCTAGTCCAGTTAAGTTTCTGGTCAATGGTGACCCCCAGGATGTTGATGGTGGGGGATTTGGCGATGGTAATGCTGTTGAATGTCAAGGGGAGGTGGTTAGACTCTCTCTTGTTGGAGATGGTCATTGCCTGGCACTTGTCTGGCACTTGTCTGGCACAAATGTTACTTGCCACTTATCAGCCCAAGCCTGGATGTTGTCCAGGTCTTGCTGGATGCAGGCATGGACTGCTTCATTATTTGAGGGGTTACGAATGGAACTGAACACTGTGCAATCATCAGCGAACATCCTCATTTCTGACTTGTGATGGAAGGAAGGTCATTGATGAAGCAGCTGAAGATGGTTGGGCCTCGGACACTGCCCTGAGGAACTCCTGCAGCAATGTCCTGGGGCTGAGATGATTGGCCTCCAACAACCACTACCATCTTCCTTTGTGCTAGGTATGACTCCAGCCACTGGAGAGTTTTCCCCCCGATTCCCATTGACTTCAATTTCACTAGGGCTCCTTGGTACCACACTCGGTCAAATGCTGCCTTGATGTCAAGGGCAGTCACTCTCGCCTCACCTCTGGAATTCAGCTCTTTTGTCCATGTTTGGACCAAGGCTGTAATGAGGTCTGGAGCCGAGTGGTCCTGGCGGAACCCAAACTGAGCATTTGTGAGCAGGTTATTGGTGAGTAAGTGCCGCTTGATAGCACTGTCGACGACACCTTCCATCACTTTGCTGATGATTGAGAGTAGACTGATGGGGCAGCAATTGGCTGGATTGGATTTGTCCTGCTTTTTTTGGACAGGACATATCTGGGCAATTTCCCATATTGTCGGGTAGATTCCAGTGTTCTAGCTGTACTGGAACAGTTTGGCTAGAGGTGCGGCTAGTTCTGGAGCACAAGTCTTCAGCACTACAGTCGGGATGTGCAACATGTTCTCCTATACTAAGAGGCGAGCTGACAGTCGGGCATATCCTTGGCACGGGATCACAAGGATCGGCCTGCTCATTGAGGTTTATGGCATCAGTGTTGCCCATGTGATTCCTCCTTCCTCTATCGTTCCCTGAATCATAGAATGGTTACAGCACAGGAGGCCACTCGGCCCATCGAGCCCATGCCGGCTCTTCGTAAGAGCAATCCAGCTGGTTCTATTCCCCTGCTCTTTCCCCGTAGCCCTGCAAATTTTTTATCCATTCATTGAGTAACTCTTGAACTTCAGCATAGGCATCATCGTGATCATGAAGCTGAGCAATTGTCTCCATGGACATAACATGTCCACTGGCTTTTGGATTTGTTTTTGACTTTTTTGATGGAAAAATTTCTGCAACAGCACATTCAGATGCCCGTTCAACTCTTTTAATCTAGTCTTGGATATCATCACGGTTCATGTTTGGCTTGGGTTCATTTTTGTTCTTAGTAAATCTCTTCCAGCGGAAAAGACCCGACTTGCTGCGCTCCATCTCCATGTCCTGCACGAACCATCATCAGGTGTTAATCAGCCCCCCGTCCCCGAGCAACACCGAAAAACAACTGAATGTCAAGCCAGATTCGAACCTACGCTTCCAGAGGAGACTGCAACTTGCATGCAGTGCCTTAGACCACTTGGCCATCCTGAAGGGCAAGGCCTTCCCCTTGGTCATCTTCATGTTCCCACCTTCGGGCAAAAGGTTCCACGTCTTCAGAGTAAATATCTCGGGGGGGGGGGGAAATGACTTCATAAATTTATTACTTTTGTCAGTTTAGCTTACCGTTTCTTTTGAAGTTAGTTATTCTTGACATCGTCAGATCTTCAACCAAAATGACTGGTGACAGCTTTAAGCACCAAGTGTATCACTTTCCTCAGTACCTGGGTGATAAATATCTCCAGTGGCTCCTCACAGAATGGCACAGACCTGTGTTATTTTCAGTCTATGCATGGTGAACCCATTACCTAAAGTCTCTCACGGTGAGTTTGCGAGCTTCTGCCTAACTTCCCTCGTTTTATTTACACTTCGTTCTAACGGCCTTGTTTGTGTCTGGGGTTACTTTGCTATCCGGTGCTCGCGGTGGGGAGCAACAATCGAGGGGAGCACATCTCAAAACTGTAAGCAAGCAGCCTGTGACTTTCTGTTTTATCGTCTGTCGGCCTGGAGTTTCTCAACCTGTGCTCTCCGGGAGGCTTTCACCAGTAATTCTGAAGCTTACCCTCACTAACCAAACCTTTGTCTTTTCTCAGGCACCTGAGGTGATCCGAATGCAAGACAAGAACCCCTATAGTTTCCAGTCAGATGTATATGCGTTTGGGGTGGTTCTGTATGAGTTAATGAGCGGACAGTTACCCTATTCAAACATCAATAACCGTGACCAGGTGAGCAAACCCACGATTGCTGCAAATTCCTTTATTTCATTGATTTTTTTTTTAATCTTGCAAATTTTATGCTTATCAAGGTGAAGATATTAGTACTGTGAATAGAAAGCTTCCCATTACCCAGCATCATTATCAAATACTCCCAGGCCAAGTACAGCATGGGTTAGATACAGAGTAAAGCTCCCTCTACACTGTCCCATCAAACACTCCCAGGGCAGGCACAGCACGGGTTAGATACAGAGTAAAGCTCCCTCTACACTGTCCCATCAAACACTCCCAGGGCAGGTACAGCATGGGTTAGATGCAGAGTAAAGCTCCCTCTACACTGTCCCATCAAACACTCCCAGGGCAGGTACAGCACGGGTTAGATGCAGAGTAAAGTTCCCTCTACACCATCCCATCTGTATCTAACCCGTGCTGTATTTGACATGGGAGTGTTTCTGACCGTGTAGAGGGAGCTTTACTCTGTATCTAACCCGTGCTGTATTTGACATGGGAGTGTTTCTGACCGTGTAGAGGGAGCTTTACTCTGTATCTAACCCGTGCTGTATTTGACATGGGAGTGTTTCTGACCGTGTAGAGGGAGCTTTACTCTGTATCTAACCCGTGCTGTATTTGACATGGGAGTGTTTCTGACCGTGTAGAGGGAGCTTTACTCTGTATCTAACCCATGCTGTATTTGACATGGGAGTGTTTCTGACCGTGTAGAGGGAGCTTTACTCTATCTAACCCGTGCTGTATTTGACATGGGAGTGTTTCTGACCGTGTAGAGGGAGCTTTACTCTGTATCTAACCCGTGCTGTATTTGACATGGGACACAGTAAAGCTCCTTTTATGCTGCTCTAACAATGTGCCTCCTCCCCAGGCTCAGGAGTGCCCCCTATTGCACCAATGTGGTATTTCTTCATTTTGCCTCGCCAGCCAATGGGCCGCTTCGCTCAGTGCGATTCCCATTCAGTGCTGTGGGCCTGGGCTGTGACTGCCCAAATTCCTCTCATTCATAGTGTGTTACAGCCAGTTCCAGTGGAGAGAGTTAACAAATCATATTGCGCAACTAATTCTGGATTGGATTAAAGAGGAAAGCAGCTTCATTCTGCATCTACAATCTAATCCTATTCATTCAAAGTCAGTTAATTCAAATCATCTGAGAATTCAGTTTTTTAACACGATGTTCCCACTTTGCTGTGTTGTTTACGTCGTTTAACTCAAATGATTCAATAATTCACATCTTTTAATGCAAAAGAGGACTGAATTATCCGTGGAGCAGACTGTGAATGTCCAGGATGTTTTTCTATGTTAAAAACACTACATAAATGCAAGTTGTTGCTGTATATCTGGGCTGGGGATGCTTGTCACTGATTTGGGCGGGGGGGGGGGTGGGGGTGGGGAGCGGAAAATTGGCGGTAGCACATCGACCGCCTGCCGCGCACCCCGCCCGTCACACGTTATTCTTAAACTGCCTTTGTGCACCAAATAGTTGGTCGTCGCTCAGTGATGGACCCAAGTTTGCAGTTAACGTGTGAAGTTTGAATTCCTTCAGTGCCCAAACTTTGGCATGGTAAAGGACACTGCGGAGTCATGGTTTACAGTGACGGGGAATGTGTTCAGTTCAATGGTAAAGGACACTGTGGAGTCATGGTTTACAGTGACAGGGAATGTGTTCAGTGCAATGGTAAAGGACACTGTGGAGTCATGGTTTACAGTGACAGGGAATGTGTTCAGTTCAATGGTAAAGGACACTGCGGAGTCATGGTTTACAGTGACAGGGAATGTGTTCAGTTCAATGGTAAAGGACACTGTGGAGTCATGGTTTACAGTGACAGGGAATGTGTTCAGTTCAATGGTAAAGGACACTGTGGAGTCATGGTTTACAGTGACAGGGAATGTGTTCAGTTCAATGGTAAAGGACACTGTGGAGTCATGGTTTACAGCGACAGGGAATGTGTTCAGTTCAATGGTAAAGGACACTGCGGAGTCATGGTTGACAGTGACAGGGAATGTGTTCAGTTCAATGGTAAAGGACACTGCGGAGTCATGGTTGACAGTGACAGGGAATGTATTCAGTGCAATGGTAAAGGACACTGTGGAGTCATGGTTTACAGCGACAGGGAATGTATTCAGTTCAATGGTAAAGGACACTGCGGAGTCATGGTTTACAGCGACAGGGAATGTATTCAGTTCAATGGTAAAGGACACTGCGGAGTCATGGTTTACAGCGACAGGGAATGTGTTCAGTGCAATGAAATACCGGCCCGCAGTGTGTCCTGAATTTAAATAATTTTGCAGATATATCCACAGATAGGAGTTCTCCATGCAACCCAGCCTGTTCCATTCCTCCCTCCCTCCCGCTCGAGCTGAGGTAAAACATCAGGTAGCAGTGAAAAGCTTTTGAAAATTTTCTGTGCCGTGTTGAGGAAGTGATATTGGTGCAGCCCTGCTGCTGGATCAGTTCTGGCCCTACGCCTTGCAGGTTTAATAGTTTGTCGCTGGTTTGAAATGCTTAACCCTTGTGATTGGTTTGCAGATAATCTTCATGGTTGGCCGTGGTTACCTGACCCCTGACCTCAGCAAAGTGCGCAATAATTGTCCAAAGGCAATGAAGCGGTTAATGGCGGATTGTCTGAAAAAGAAGCGAGATGAACGGCCTCTGTTCCCTCAGGTGAGTATTACCCTTGGCTCCTCGCTTCCCATATCAGTGGGAGTGCTGTCACAGGAACTGCCTGAAAATAGGGCTGAGTTCGATGGATCCCTGATTAACAAGGGAGTCAAAGGTTATAGTAGGTAGACGGGAAAGTAGGGTTGAGGTCACAATCAGATCAGCCATGATCTTATCAAATGGCAGAGCAGGCTCGAGGGGCCGAATGGCCTGCTCCTGCTCTTAATTTGTTGTTTGTGTGTATGTTCGTATGTAGGCCAATGGGCTCCTGGGGTTCTGTACACAGGGGCACGGAATAGAAAAGGAAATCATGCTTGATTTATACAAAACCCTGGTTGGGCCACAGTTGGAGTTTTGCATGCAGTTCTGAGCACTATATTATATTGGAGTCCTGGAAAGGGGGCAGCGAAGATTTACTAGGACTGAAAACAATGAAGGCAGGCTTGAAATCGGGGCTTTCTCATGATACTGGGAAGGTCACAGGGGATATAAGCAAAGTTTTCAAAATTATCAAGGGTTTTGAGTGGGCATACAGTGAAAGATTGTTTTCACTGGTTGGTAAATCGGCAGCAAGTGGGCACAGACTGAGGATTATCATTAGAAGAACAAGGGAGGAAATTAGAAGAAATGTTTTTCCGCACAAGATGGAATGGAAGGAGATACTGTAACATCAGTGGGGCAGTGTTTGAAAAGGAAGAATATAAAAGAATTGGGGGAAAGGAAGAGAAAATGGGTTAGAATGGGCAGCTCCAGTTGAAGAGTTGGCACCGACAGAGGCAGGATGGGCCAAATGGTGCCCTGAGCTGTAATTTCTATGATTCTATAATGAGCTCTTTGTCTCAGATCTCCCTAAATTGCATGTATGTGCTGTCCCATGTATATTTACACCCCTTGCTGCGGAGCATCTCTGGGTAAGAGGGGCTAAAACACACGAAATGGGAGCAGGAGTAGGCCATACGCCCCCCTCATGCCTGGTCCGCCATTCAATAAGATCATGGCTGATCTTCGACCTGAACTCCACTTTCCCTCCCGATCTCCATATCCCTTGATTCCCCGAGTCCAAAAATGTATCTATCTCAGCCTTGGATATACTCAACGACTCAGCATCCACAGCCCTCTGGGGTAGAGAATTCCAAAGATTCACAACCCTCTGATTGAAGAAATGCCTCCTCATCTCAGTCTTAAATGGCCGACCCCTTATCCTGCGACTATGCCCCCTAGTTCTGGACACTCAAGCCAGGAGAAACATCCTCTCTCTGCATCTAACCTGACATGCCCCCCTCAGAATCTTGTATGCTTCAATGAGATCACCTCTCATTCTTCTAAACTCCAGAGAGTATAGGCCCATTCTACTCAACCTCTCCTCATAGGACAACCCCCTCATCCCAGGAATTAATCTAGAGAACCTTTGTTGCACCGCCTCCAAGGCAAGTATATCCTTCCTTAGATAAGGAGACTAAAACTGTACATAGTACTCCAGGTGAGGTCTCACCAAATCCCTGTGCAATTGTAGTAAGACTTCCTTACTATTGTACTCCAACCCCCTTGCAATAAAGGCCAACATGTCATTTGCTTTCCTAATTGCTTGCTGTACCTGCATTCTAACTTTTTGTGTTTCTTGTACCAGGATACCCAAGTCTCTCTGGACACCAACATTTAATAGTTTCTCACCATTTAAAAAATATTCTGTTTTTCTATTCTTGCCCACTCACTTAACCTGTCTATATCCCTTTGCAGACTCACAGCTTACTTTCCCACCTAGCTTTGTATCGTCAGCTAACTTTGATACATTACACACAGTCCCTTCATCTAAGTCATTAACGTAGATTGTAAATAGCTGAGGCCCAAGCACCGATCCTTGCGGTACCCCACTAGTTACAGCCTGCCAACCTGATAATGACCTGTTTATCCTTCCTCTCTGTTTTCTGTCCATTTACCAATCCTCTATCCATGTAATTCCCAACCCCATGAGCCCTTATCTTGTGTAACAACCTTTTGTGTGGCACTTTATCGAATGCCTTTTGAAAATCCAAATATACGACATCCACTGGTTCCCCTTTATCTACCCTGCTAGTTACATCCTCAAAAAACTCTAATAAATTTGTCAAACACGATTTCCCTTTCATAAAACCATGTTGACTCTGCCTAATCATATTATGATTTTCTAAGTGCCCTGTTACCACTTCCTTAATAATGGATTCCAGCATTTTCCCAACTACTGATGTCAGGCTAACTGGCCTGTAGTTCCCTGTTTTCTCTCTCCCTCCTTTCTTGAATAGCGGGGTTACATTTGCTACCTTCCAACCTGTTGGGACCGTTTTAGAATCTAGGGAATTTTGGAAGATCATAACCAATGCATCCACTATCTCTGCAGCCACCTCTTTTTGAACCCTAGGATGTAGGCCATCAGGTCCAGGGGATTGATCGGCTTTTAGTCCCATTAATTTCTCAAGTACTTTTTCTCTACTGATATTAATTACTTTAAGTTCCTCACTCTCATTAGTCCCTTGGGTCCCCATTATTTCTGGTATGCTTTTTTTGTCTTCTACTGTGAAGACAGATACAAAATATTTGTTTAACGCAGCTGCCATTTCCTTATTCCCCATTATAATTTCTCCTTTCTTAGCCTCTAAGGGACCAACGTTTACTTTTGCTACTCTCTTCCTTTTACATACTTGTAGAAGCTCTTACAATCTTTTTATATTTCTTGCTAGTTTACTTTCATATTCTATTTTCTCCCTTTTCAATTTTTGGGTCGTCCTTTGCTGGTTTCTAAAACTCTCCCAATCCCCAGGTTTATTATTCATCTTGGCAATATTATAGGCCTCTTCTTTTAATCTAATACTCTCCTTAACTTCTTTAGTTAGCCACGGGTGGATCACTTTTCCTGTGGAGTTTTTATTTCTCAATGGAATGTATATTTGTTGAGAATATTGAAATATTTCTTTAAATGTTTGCCTTTGCTTTTCAACAGTCATACCCTTTAATTTAATTTCCCAATCTACCTGAGCCAACTCGCCCCTCATACGTATATAATTGGCTTTAAGTTTAAGACTCTAGTTTCTGACTTAAGTACGTTGCTCTAAAACTTGATGTGAAATTTTATCATATTATGATCACTCTTCCCTAGAGGGAAGAGATCTGTGAAATTACTAATTAACCCTGTCTCATTACACAAGACAAGATCTAAAATAGCCTGTTCCCTGTTTGGTTCCATGACGAGTTGCTCTAGGAAACCGTCTTGAATGCATTCCATGAACTTGTCCTCCAAACTACCTTTGCCAATTTGACTTGCCCAGTCTCTATGAAGATTAAAGTCCCCCATGATGATTGCATTACCTTTGTTACAAGCTCCTATTAGTTCATGTTTAATACTCTGCCCAACAGTATAGTTACTATTCGGGGGTCTATAAACTATTCCCACCAGTGTTTTCTGCGCCTTGTTATTTCTTATTTCCACCCATACTGATTTCTACTTCCTGATCCTCCGAACCAAGATCCTTTCTCACCACTGTCCTTATGTCATCTTTTATTATTAGGGCTATACCCCCTCCTTTTCCATTCTGCCTGTCTTTTCTAAACATCATGTACCCCGGAATATTTAGTTCCCAACCTTGGTCACTTTGCAACCATGTCTCTGTAATGGTTATTAAATCAAACTCATTCATCTATCTTGTTACGAATGCTCCATGCGTTCAGATAAAGAGTCTTCATTTTTTTTCCTGCTTTTACTTGTTGATGCTCTATTATTGGTAAACTCTCTGTCCCTTCCTGCCATACTCTGCTTATCTTTACCCAAATCACTACTCTCTGTTGCCTTGACTTTTCTCATTAGATTTCGAAATTTCCCCTCACTTGACTTCCCCCCACCCCCCCCCCCCCCTTTTTTAGTTTAAAGCCCTATCTACAGCCCTAGTTATTCGATTCGCCAGGACACTGGTCCCAGCCCGGTCTAAGTGGAGCCCGTCCCAGCAGAACAGCTCCCTCTTTCCCTTATTGATGCCTGTGAGGAATTGCGTGGCTTCACTCAATACTGTCCCGGAATGATCTGGCTGAGAGTGAGAGCTCACCTTTTCGGGGTATGGTGGGCATGGACTTTATTAGGGCTGCGCAATAAATGCTGGCCTTGCCAGCGACGCCCACATCCCATGAATGAATAAAAACCCATCCTGGACATTGCCAGCACAGTGCACTGAAGCTCCAGTACATCAGTACGCAACTTCCGATAGAGATTGTTTTGATTCGGTGCAGTGATATTCCTTAGACTGATGCTTGAGGTTAACCCAGTGCAGCCTCCTAGAGGTCACTGCTGTGGAGCGGTATCGGGAAGTAATGTGAAATCTCTAATTATAAAGGAAATCCGATGTAGGAGGAGGAGGGAAACAGGGAAAAGCACCTGGATGTGGTTCTGAGTTTTCCATCAACAAGCCATGCCGATGATTGTCTCTCCCTCTCATATATATAAAAATATATATATATATTTATATATGCTGCATTTTGCAACTATTTCCCAGTTTGCTCTGTCACCATCACAGTCCCTTTAACATGTTTTTTAAAAATTCATTCTTGGGATATGGTCGTCGTTGGCAAGGCTGACATTTATTGCCCATCCCTAGTTGCCTTGAGAAGGTGGTGGTGGGCCTTCTTGTAGCTAAAAGCATCCCTTCTGTTGGTAGGGGAACACTGTGAACACTCTTGCTGCTCCACGTGGGTAGACCAGCAGTCCTCAGCCCAGGTGCCGGGGAGAGCTACTGCTGCTGCTCTGCTCTGCTCCCTGATGCACTCCTCATTGCCGCTCCACTCCTGGAGTGGACTGTACTTTGTTACTATAGGCAGGGATTCCTGATCTGGCAATCAGTTGCTTTACTCCATCGGCTGCACACTGCAGGCCGGGGAATTCCTGCCTGCAGTGTGCAACCGATGGAGTAAAGCTACTGCTCTGGGACCAGAACCGACCGGGACGAATGCCCGAGGGGAGTGGGGGGAGATTTATTAGTTGGCTATAGGTGCATTGTGGTTATGAGGTTGGCAGTAATTCAGAAGATGTTACAATTCCACGTAAGAATCACAAGGTGGAAAAGGTCGAGAACCCCAGGGAACAATCCAAAGTCATTTATTTGTGCAGTAGTTTGCTTTGATAGCAAAGTGTGAGTAAAGTCTTTATAAAGATGCCTGTACATCACTGGGGTAGTCCAATGCTGCTCATTCTGTTCGTGCTGCGTATACCTCTGTGCAATGTGCAACAGGTGACTGACTGCACGGTAGCTTCAAAGAGGGGACTGTCCCCGACATTGAGCTACTGTTCTGCAGGCTGGCCTTGAATTTACCTCAGATATTCCCATCTTTATTTCTCAGTTTCATTACACCCACATTGCTGGGGGTCTTCAGTTTTTGTGTGGTCCGAGCCCACAGAGAGCGATGTCTCCCTCCCGCACATCCTTTGTCTGATGGGGAGCTTCGTACCCCAACTGCAGCAGCCTGGACTTGCTGCTGCTGCCACCTCCCTTTAACAGCGAAGATGAGCTTCCAAGACCAGCCGCGTGTCTGTACAGGTGCATACAAACACCTGTATACGTATACATGGGGGGCTGGAGAGACACCAAGTACTGAGACAGCTCCTATATGGCTTGGATGGTTTGACGGGCGCTGACGCTGTCAGTTCTTCCAACCCCTGCCCCTCCCAGTGTGGCTGAAGGCCTGTTTGTTTGTATCTCCAAGTTGATGTAACCTGCAGACCATAAGAAGGATCATACTTACAGATGTCATTTGACATGCCTTGAGTTTAGAGTTATCCTCACTCTTTGAAGGCCATCGACACATGCCCTTCGCACGAACCTTTAGCTTCTGCTAGAAAGTTGGAGGTGCTGGGTCGGAATATAAGAACATAAGAACATAAGAAATAGGAGCAGGAGTAGGCCAATCGGCCCCTCGAGCCTGCTCTGCCATTCAATAAGATCATGGCTGATCTGATCCTAACCTCAAATCTAAATTCATGTCCAATTTCCTGCCCGCTCCCCGTAACCCCTAATTCCCTTTACTTCTAGGAAACTGTCTATTTCTGTTTTAAATTTATTTAATGATGTAGCTTCCACAGCTTCCTGGGGCAGCAAATTCCACAGACCTACCACCCTCTGAGTGAAGAAGTTTCTCCTCATCTCAGTTTTGAAGGAGCAGCCCCTTATTCTAAGATTATGCCCCCTAGTTCTAGTTTCACCCATCCTTGGGAACATCCTTACCGCATCCACCCGATCAAGCCCCTTCACAATCTTACATGTTTCAATAAGATCGCCTCTCATTCTTCTGAACTCCAATGAGTAGAGTCCCAATCTACTCAACCTCTCCTCATATGTCCGCCCCCTCATCCCCGGGATTAACCGAGTGAACCTTCTTTGTACTGCCTCGAGAGCAAGTATGTCTTTTCTTAAGTATGGACACCAAAACTGTATGCATAGATATATCATCATCTGGCCGGGGATGTTAGAAAGTTGACTCGCACTCGTTGCCAGAATGGTTAACGTTACCCAGACAAACGCTGTCCAGAGATTGCATGCTCCTGGCCCCGTGGCTCTGAAACTATGGCCAGCCATGCCCCTGTGGCCGGCCTTTGATTCAAGACTCTTACTGGAAGCCTATGACTCTTACTCCAGTAGATTAGGTGGGGAGGCGGAGGGAGTTCCAGAGAGTGGGAGCCAGGTGGGTGAAGGAGAGGATATACAAGAGGCTGGATGTTCTCAGACTAGCCCAATAATTAAGTCGTTCTGTGTTGCAGATTCTGGCCTCGATTGAGCTGCTGGCCAGGTCCTTGCCAAAGATTCATCGCAGTGCGTCGGAGCCCTCACTCAATCGGGCCGGCTTCCAGACCGAGGACTTCAGCCTGTACACGTGTGCTTCCCCAAAGACACCCATCCAGGCCGGAGGATACGGTGAGTGCGCGTGAGGACAGAGAACCTTTCTCTCTGCTTCATCTCCCTTGTTCAGGTTGGACACTCAGCCCACAAGTTGCTGCTGCGCTCGTCTGTATACAGATCGGTTGTGAGAATGATGCTCCCCTTCCCTCCTTTGGGCATCAGTTTGTTGCTGGGCTGCAGTCTCCGGGGATTCGCTCCACTCCCTCTCCCAGCTGGGTGTTCTATTCCCGATCTGTGGCCCTCGGCAGTAAGCATCAGCGTGCTCTGCGAGCGGGCAGTGTCACAGCTGAGCCCAGTCCTGTCCTCACCTAATTGCCACGCCTTTCGGCACTGGTCGAAAGAAAGAAGAAAGAAAATGAAGTACTTTTTGAAGTGTAGTCACTGTTGTAATGTGGGAAACACGGCAGCCAATTTGTGCACAGCAAGATCCCACAAACAACAATGTGATAATGACCAGATAATCTGACTAGGTAGCAGTCAGGAGCAGGGAGCCCCAGCTGATTTTCCCCCTCCAGACCTAGGAGTGCCGAGGCACATTGTCGCAGCCCAACCGTCCCCACAGCTGACACGGCCGAACTCAGCACTGACCGGGATCTGTGGAGGAGACGTTTTACTCACAGAATGGAGTTCTTTTACCACTTCACCTTGTTCTTGCTGCAACAGACAGCTTCCATAGTTGAGCCTGAGTTCCCCATGGTCTGAAATGTAACGTATGCCCTGAGCATACAGAATATAGGGCACGGCAATCCGAGCATCGAGTGGTCAACAGCGTCACACGATCAGACGGTGATGGGCTGTGCTGCGCAACGCTGACATCCACTGGTAAGAACTGAGTACTACAAGTAGAAAACTAACTTTTGAAACACGGCCAATGTGATTGTACGGACACTATTTATGTTTCTCCCCCTTCCCTCTTCACTTTTCCTGTGATCCCCTTCTCCTTCTGGGAGGCGTGGCTCTAGATCTGCTCTGAAGTGTCCTGGGATAACGTGTTCAGCACCAGGCCCTACTCAGCTGTTCCTCAGTTGAAACTTTTTAAATCCCAGTGTTTACGCTTTAGTGAACCTTGCGCTCATTAAGGTGAGGGATGTTACAGTGATGGGGAATGAAGCCCATTCCATTTCAGGCACACACTGTTCAGTTGCACTCCCAGGTCAGGTATAACACAGACCCACAGTAAAGTTCCCTCCACTCTGCCCCAACATTGGATCTCAGGCCTAAGCTCAGATGAGTGCACCTTGACTGACATTGTCCCATTCCCCACAAGCACCTCTCTGTGAGATCGCCCATTAATGCTCACCAATGCCCACTAGGAATTGTGATTGAGACTGCCCAAACCCGTCTCCCACAGGACTAGTACGGGCAGCACTCGGGAGAAGTTCACCCCGTCAGTCTGGATCTGAACCCAGCTTCCAGAGGTGAAAGGTCGGTGCCTGATCCACTTGGGTGTTTGTGCTGCAGAACAACCTCCCAGCTCAGTTAGTTACAGAATAACGCACTCTGGGCAGGTACAGCATGGGTTAGATGCAGAATAAAGCTCCCTCTGCACTGTCCCATCAAACACACCCAGGGCAGGTACAGCACGGGTTAGATACAGAGTAAAGCTCCCTCTACACTGTCCCATCAAACACTCCCAGGGCAGGTACAGCATGGGTTAGATACAGAGTAAAGCTCCCTCTACACTGTCCCATCAAACACTCCCAGGGCAGGTACAGCACGGGTTAGATACAGAGTAAAGCTCCCTCTACACTGTCCCTACCTCTGTTTGTATCGTCGTGATGTTTTTCCATGTTTCGCACTAGCCTCTCTCTGACTGAGATTGTCAAATAAGGGCCGTTATATGAGTTGTTACATTTTAGTTTCACTCAATGGCCTGGCTGCGTTGCCAATACTGATTTAGTTTGACTGTGAGGACTGTGGTCATTACTTTGAAGGAAGTTAATCCTTAAACACAACTCCGTTTTGCCTTTGACAGGAGAGTTTACTGCATTCAAATAGACGGAGCTTCATCACCACCCATCGAAGCAGGTGTTCCGCCATCACGTCTTGTGTCCTCCCAGTTGTTCCAGGGTTTAACCTACAAAAACTACAGCTGTTGATAGACGATCCAACTGAGCTGCCCGAGACCCGTTTGTATCATTTTAAAGACAGACTCTGCCGCCAGTTTCTGTGCAGCTGTAGTTTTGAAGTTGCTTGACGCACAAAGCGCGAGTCCCCTTTAACCCCCTCAGTGGGGACCAGCTGTAGAAGCTGAGTGCTTTGATTGTCGCCCTTACAGAAGAACAAAATGGCTTCTCTGGACACTGCTGGGTGGGGGGAGGGGCAGGGGTTGGGGGTGAAGAGGGAGCTTTGGCACTCGGGGGATGTTAAAGTTAGAGTTGAATTCTTCCATGGTGATTATATTGCCAGCTCCCTCCCTTTGCCTCTCTGCCCCAGGTGTGGTTGTGCAATAACCTTATTTATGACCAGGTGAGGCCCCGTTACAATTGAATGGGTCTGTTGTCAGACGACGCGATTGGCCATCATCCCTCAGTCACCCGGGCGATGGAGCACAGAGACGAGCAGCGACACCGAGCCAGCTTTTATTTATATATTGTTTTTAATTTATTCATCCTTTTCACCAAGAGCTCACCACACTATCCCAGCGACTCGGTATTCCCGCTGCTCTTGAGCTCTCCGACTGATGCTTTCGTCTCGGAAAATCTTTTTGTCTCTTCCCCCACCCCCACGTGAGTTACACATGGTCAGCTAGAGAAGTGAATGATTGCCCAGTGGTAGGAAGGAGGTGAGATTGGAGTCAGTGGCCTGTAGAAGGCCTTATTGAAAGGCTTTTCCCTCTGCTGATCAGGCCCGAATGGCTGATCGAAATGGTTAGTTGGCATGTTGGGTGAAATTGGTTTGTTTTATTGCCCTTGTCCTCCAACCAGTAAGGGGGTGAGTGTTTTAAGCCTTGAACGGGGGCTCAATTGCAAGAAAGGTTTTAAGTACAGACCGGGGAGAGCCCCACGTCAATGCCGAGTCTGAGGCGAGTTCGTTCATCTCCTCTGGGGCGCAACATATGGCATCAGCACACCTGGGCTGGGAAGGAGTATAGCCAGCAGGCTATTCGACTGCAGATGGCGTCACAGCTGAGTCACTCGGCTGCGATGCCATCTGCAGTCGAATAGCCTGCTGGCACTCACCATTGAGGCTGTCCAGTACTGGAGGCCACCCACGGAATGGTACCCCAGGAAAGAGGGGGAGAAAAATTGCGGAGGGTGCTGAAGATGATTCAGCTTCTTTAGTGATCGTCGCCCATCGTTTGGAATCACAGCTTTGTCATTGAAGGCCCTGCCCGTTACCAGCATCACCGGTAATATCAGAGGGTCAGGCAAGGCGATGACCGATAGTTGCCAACGTTTAGGTCATTTTCAGACTTTCCATGTGACCAATTCCCGTGCCCAGTTTCAGTAGCTTTGCATTAAACTGTGGGGGAACCAGTGGGCCGAAGAACACTCCCTGATAGCTCAGGGGACATTTAAAATACCTGCGGCTCGGAAACCAGAGCAGTGCAGCCACTCCCAGTCTCTATCTGGATTCTCTTCTGGGCCTCACACAGGATTCTCCAGTTGGTTCCATCATTAACTCGGCAGGGCTCGGAGCCCGGCCCCCGGCCCCGCGGCAGGGCTCGGAGCCCGGCCCCCTGGCCCCGCGGCAGGGCTCGGAGCCCGGCCCCCTGGCCCCGCGGCAGGGCTCGGAGCCCGGCCCCCTGGCCCCGCGGCAGGGCTCGGAGCCCGGCCCCCTGGCCCCGCGGCAGGGCTCGGAGCCCGGCCCCCTGGCCCCGCGGCAGGGCTCGGAGCCCGGCCCCCGGCCCCGCGGCAGGGCTCGGAGCCCGGCCCCCGGCCCCGCGGCAGGGCTCGGAGCCCGGCCCCCCGGCCCCGCGGCAGGGCTCGGAGCCCGGCGAACCTCAGTTATGTCGGACCTGGCACTAGCCTTTTCCGTATCCTCATACACTGTACGATTCACAAACATTCGACAGTAAAAGATGTGCAAAGGCCGATTACCCTGTTGAGTTTGCCCCTCTGGTATCTTGTTTCCCCACAGCTCAGTATCCAGCTCCCCTTTGCCTCCATCACCTCACTTAGCAAAGTGTTTCAAACCATCGAGGAAATGCACTTGTTTCTAAGATCTATTTTTAAAGTTAGTTTTTATTTGTCCTCCTGTTCACATCAGGCCACAGTAAGTTGTGGTCTGAAGGTCATTGTGGGCAGTAAAACTCTGCCCTGCTTACGTTTGAAACCAGACCAGTGTATTCATCTTGGAGCTGGGCTGGGACCTGTCCAGCTCTGTCCATGGTGCTGATCTCCTATTGCAGCTTACCACGCACATCAATAGCAGCAGATCACCCGTGGCGCAGCTCATCCTCACTTGGTTGATATTGTTTTACGAGGATGGGAATGCAGGGTGTAGTATTCTGCTGCTAAGGCGGGGGGCAGTGCCCCTTGTGCTGATTCCAGTTGCACACTTGACCAATAGCTTGAATCGCCTGTTTTTAAAAGACCTTTTATTGCAAGAGAAAGGATGTTCCTTGGTTTTATTTCAAGTTAGTAGTTTTAAAAGAATCAAAATCCTCTGCAGTCATAAGGATAGTGTGTTAGCCTTTGCCATTGGTTCTGTGCTAGTGTTGTCTCAGGGTAAGTTTCAGTTCAGGATCTTGGAGGTCCAAAGTCTTTACGTTGAGACCTGCTACAACTGGCATGAGGTTTTTGGACCTGCCTGCCCAGCACTGTTGTCCATTGTAGTTCTGACTGTCAAATGGAACTGCATGACGGGGATCTCCCTACGTCTAAGAGAAGATCTGACATATCTCTCCCAGCTGAAAATACATCGACAGACTGGGCAGAACACTGTTTGTACCAAGGCCTGGTGACTGACTGAACCCAGTAAGTGAGCTGTGGCTCACTGCACGGACAGCTCTAGACACATACACCTGGTCCCTCCAAGTAATGCTCTCCACCATGAGTTGTGTCTTATGGTTCACCAGCTGTTTAGACTCCGACCCTGGAATGTCCTGAAAGCCGGCGTCAAGGTGGCACTGGTTGGGCACTGACTTTCGTATAGTTAAGAACTGGTGCAAATCTCACCAGGATGGCCATGTGCTCGTGTCACTCAATTCTTTGGGATTAGGTCATTTGTATAATTAGTCACAGCTCCACATGAGGGTGTGCCCTAGTGGTGGGAGGGACAAATTGCATGCAGGTGAAATTTAAAGGGATGCAGACATGTGAAGGGTAGTGGCAGAATGGGGGCATGCTATTTCTTGCATCTTTTGGAAAGGATCTCTAGGCATCGCAACCTGTTGCCAAGGCTGAAAGGGCAGTGGGATAAGACGTGACCGGTAAACCACGAAGGGAAAGAAAGGAAACCTAAGCTTGGGGGGCAAGTGAGGCGTCCAGCCTGCAGCTGAGCCCATGTCTGAGGGATGCTGACGGTGCTGTGTGCGGTGACTCCACTACACAGAGCCATGCCCAGGTGGAGGAAGGCCTGAGTCTGCAGGTGAGCAGTACCCATCACTGGCAGTGCCAGCCCAATGGTGCGGGTAAGCAGGCATCCTTGTAGCAGATGGTACAGCTCTCCGTCTGGCTCTCCTCTGACCTGGAGCCTGTGTAGACAGCTCCCCACAGCCGTCACCAGACAGGTCAGATGATATCTACAAATGTGGCTGGTGGGCCTGCGCCAGTCAGATGCCCTGAAACGCTGCCGTTCGTGCAGCTCCATTGAAAACAGGGCACACTGCGATCGGAGTCAGTCAGTCCATCGCGTCTCTGAACGATGGGGCCTGTCGTCATAACCTACCCTGACTAGGGGCTCCACGCGCAGCTGCCGACTGCACCCAGGCCCAGCAGAAACGTGTGTCCTGCCCAAGTGGAGGCAGAGACTGTCGTTACCGGTCTCAACCCCTTCACATGGGGAGTAACCCAGTATGGAAATCAGGGCCCCGGTTTTGTTTGCAGGAGTTGAGTTTCACCAGTTGCAACGTGCCCCGATCGGCATTCCGCTAAATATTTATAAATAAGAACGTACGGTAGAGTCCGCTCACTCGGCCCGTCCCGTTCGCCTACTTTAGATTGATACACAACATCCTCACAGACTGTTTCTAACTCTTTACCTGCTCCTTGTCCAACCCCTCCACTCACCACTGAATCAGGAACTTTGAATCAGGAATCCTCTCTGTTTTCACACTGTGGGCTTGTGGAATTAGGTGACTTTTCCTGACGTGTAAAGTACATAAGGACATAAGAAATAGGAGCAGGAGTAGGCCATTCGGCCCCTCGAGCCTGCTCCGCCATTCAATCAGATCATGGCTGATCTTCGACCTCAACTCCACTTTCCCGCCCGATCCACATATCCCTTGATTCCCTCAGTGTCCAATAATCTATCGATCTCAGTCTTGAATGTAGTCACTGAGCATCCACAGTCCTCTGGGGTAGAGAATTCCAAAGATTCACAACTCTCTCCGAGTGAAGAAATTTCTCCTCATCTCAGTCCTAAATGTTCAACCCCTTATCCTGAGACTATGCCCCCCAGTTCTAGACTCTCCAGTCAGGGGAAACAGCCTCTCAGCATGAAGTATTTACTCATCCAGATTAGCTTGTGTTTCTAAAGTTTTTAATCCCCCTTCTCCACCACTAGGAGTTAAGTTAGTGGTTGTGGGATGATCTGTTTTACAGCTGAGACAAAGTGGAGGGAGTTTGCAGCTTCCGTCTTTCTTGAAAGTCCCTGTTGTCCATTGCTGTTTGTTGTCCCTTTTATTGTCGTAAAGTTGGGTGCAATGGATGGGAAAACTTTTGGCAGAAACCATGGGTAGGCTGACGGAATTCTAAATTGCTCAGCTCCAAGATCCTCCATGGGCCTCCCAGCGCACGCCCCCCCCCCCCCCCTGTGGGCCTCCCCGCGCACGGCCCCCCCCCCCCCCCCCCTGTGGGCCTCCCCGCGCACGCCCCCCCCCCCCCGTGGGCCTCCCCGCGCACGCCCCCCCCCCCCCTGTGGGCCTCCCCGCGCACGCCCCCCCCCCCCTGTGGGCCTCCCCGCGCACGCCCCCCCCCCCTGTGGGCCTCCCCGCGCACGCCCCTCCCCCGCCCCCCCGTGGGCCTCCCCGCGCACGCCCCTCCCCCCCCCCCCCCCCCCCGTGGGCCTCCCCGCGCACGCCCCTCCCCCCCCCCCCCCCCGTGGGCCTCCCCGCGCACGCCCCCCCCCCCCCCCCGTGGGCCTCCCCGCGCACGCCCCCCCCCCCCCCGTGGGCCTCCCCGCGCACGCCCCCCCCCCCCCCCCCCCCCGTGGGCCTCCCCGCGCACGCCCCCCCCCCGTGGGCCTCCCCGCGCACGGCCCCCCCCCCCCCCGTGGGCCTCCCCGCGCACGGCCCCCCCCCCCCCCCCCCCCCCCCCGTGGGCCTCCCCGCGCACGCCCCCCCCCCCCCCCCCCCCCCCCCGTGGGCCTCCCCCGCGCACGCCCCCCCCCCCCCCCCCCCCCCCCGTGGGCCTCCCCGCGCACGCCCCCCCCCCCCCCCCCCCCCCCGTGGGCCTCCCCGCGCACGCCCCCCCCCCCCCCCGTGGCCCTCCCCCCCCCCCCCCCCCCCGTGGGCCTCCCCGCGCACGCCCCCCCCCCCCCCCGTGGGCCTCCCCCCCCCCCCCCCCCGTGGGCCTCCCCGCGCACGCCCCCCCCCCCCCCCCCCGTGGGCCTCCCCGCGCACGCCCCCCCCCCCCCCCCCTGTGAGCCTCCCCGCGCACGCGCCCCCCCCCCCCCCCCCCCTGTGGGCCTCCCCGCGCACGCCCCTCCCCCCCCCCCTGTGGGCCTCCCCGCACACGCCCCCCCCCCCCCCCTGTGAGCCTCCCCGCGCACGCCCCTCCCCCGCCCCCCCGTGGGCCTCCCCGCGCACGCCCCCCCCCCCGTGGGCCTCCCCGCGCACGCCCCCACCCCCACCCCCCCCTGTGGGCCTCCCCCCCCCCCCCCCCCCCCCCCGTGGGCCTCCCCGCGCACGCCCCCACCCTCCTGCGCGGGGGCTCATGATTTCTATTTTTAAAAATCCTTCCCAATTGAAGTTATTGCTGTGTTTACAGCCTCTTCTCGCTCTAAATCAGAGAGCTCAGGATTAAGAAACCATACATGGTCCCAGTCAACAGGTTTAGTTTGGTTTTATTTGTTCTTGGAATGTGGGCTTTGCTGGCAAGGCCTCATTCATTGCCCGTCCCTGGCTACCCTGAGAAGATGGTGGTGTTTAGCCTGCTCCTTGGACCACTGCATTCCTCGTGGTGATGGTGCTCCCACAGGTCTTCCAGTGGTCTAGGGGGTAAAGATGCCACTAATGTGACACTGAACCCTACAGATCTGTAGCAATCCCGTTCAACTCCTGCTCTGTGCTGAGTTAGCAGATCTCAGCCGGGTCAGTAAATGGGGCAATGCAGATAGTCTCTGGGCCCTGAAGTACAGAGGTAAAGGGTTCCTGCTCCTGACCCCTGCCCAGTGTCCCCTGCAGGACAGTGTGTTTGTGTAAATGTTGGGCATGGTTTGGTTTGGTTGTCCAAGCCTTCATATTTAAATAGCCTGCCAACACTCACTCGGTTCCCACATGGACAGTGGGCGAGGTTAGGGAGAGGGTCAGGTACCTATGAAACTGTTCTTCAGTAACAGCGTGGGAGAATGAAGCTAGTTGGAGGTGTAATTAGACACTTGCACTTATTGTGTTGCTGCAACGGTCTCTCTTCATAATGGGACTCTGACCCTTCCCAAATGCTCCAAAGTTGTAGAAAGAAGCCGTTTCCATAACATTGCACAAAGTGACTGCTCAGTAATTTAATGCGATGGTCCTGTTACTTTGCAGATGTTGGGCACAATTGCAAGTACTGTGCTCATTGGCTAGTGATGTCCTGGCCATGTCCATGTTTTTAACACCAACCAATCATATCCCTGGATTGGTGTCAGCTTGGTCAGTTGGTAGCCACTCGACCTTATCCACTTCTGAGTCAGAAGGTCATGGGTTCAAACCACATTACAGAGACTTGAGTCCAGAATCCAGGCTAACATTCCAGTGCAATACTGAGGGAGTGCTGCACTGTCAGAGGTGCTGTCTTTTGATGAGCTGCTAAACCGAGGCTCTGACTACCTGTTCAGGTGGATGTAAAAGAGGAAAATGCTGTAATGGGAAGATGGTACGGTTGGTGTTCGGGACAGGGTGAGATTGTAAGGGCTGAAAAGCCTCCTTCGCCCAAGCCTACCTAACCGAGAGCGACACTTAAATTGTCTCTGTCACTTACAGTAGTCGGATAACACACAACCGTTGCTAAATCTTTTTCTTACCGGTGATCAATGTGACTGGTGCCTGAGGGGAGTACTCAGGCATGTGACCAGAGCAGTTGGCTCTCTGTCACACATATAAAACCCATCACAAGCTGTTGACTTGTTTTAAGCTGGTTTTAACCCTTTTGCGAATACTGCATTATCTTCTTGTGGAGGGCCGACGGATTTTATAGATTGTAGCTTGGTGAAGAACGGGAAATGCAGTGTTGTAGGAGAACTAAATAAAGAACGTGTATTTCTATAGCGCCTTTCATGACCTCAGGACGTCCCAAAGCGCTTTACAGCCAATGAAGTACTTTTGAAGTGTAGTCACTGTTGTAATGTAGGAAATGCAGCAGCCAATTTGTGCACAGCAAGATCCCACAAACAGCAATGTGGTAATGATCAGATAATCCTGTTTTTAGTGATGTTGGTTGAGGGGTAAATAGTGGCCAGGACACCAGGAAGAACTCACCTGCTCTTCGAATAGTGGCCCTGGGATCTTTCATGTCCACCCGAGAGGGCAGATGGGATCTCAGTTTAACGTCTCCTCTGGAAGATGGCACCTCCAACAGTGCAGCACTCCCTCGGTACTGTAGTGGAGTATCAGCCTGGATTCTGTGCTCAGGTCTCTGGAATGGGACCTGAACTCACAATCTTCTCTCAGGGGTGAGAGTGCTACCATGGAGGGGTGGGGGGAGGGAGGCTGCACTCAGAGAAATGGTATTAGAACACACTGATCCCCTCCATTCACTGCAGTGAAGTCAAGAAACCCACATCAGAGTGTGTTTCCTAAGTGCGCTAATGAGCCTGTTGTCGCAGGGAGGAGAAAGCACAGGTGAACCTCAGCAGACTCATACATCCACCTCTATCGCATACTCCTTTACTGTGGACAGTGAATGGATTTTTTCCCCCCCGAGTTGTACTTGAAGGAAAGGGATATTATTTATACAAGAGCACTTCACCACCAGTTGGGGAATTCACTCCATTTTCATCCTGTTGACCCGCCCGAGCATCATACGTAGAAAATTATCTCCCCCATTTTGTGCCGTCCAGAGGTCAAACCTACAGCAGTGACCTTTTGTACAAAGATGTTTTTTCAAAGGGGTAACTAGGTGGGGAGGGTGAGGGATGAACAGCTGGGAGAGTGGAACCAGGGTTTGTACTGTAAAAATATCTGGGCAGTGTAACTTTTTTAAACCATTTCTTCCCCCTCCAAAAAAGAAACCACAGGTACAATAGAATCACAGAAGGAGGCTATTCAGCCCATTATCCCTGTGCCGGCTCATTGAAAGAGCTACCAATTAGTCTCACTCTTTCCCCATAGTCCTGCAGATTTCTCCTTTGGTCCGGTCCTGAGTGTCTTGAACCTTCGCATATCACCTTTTGTTATTTCCCTATCCCCTGGGGGCAGGAGCTGTCTCCAGTGCCATACCCAACACCTGTCACTTCACAAGGTGCAGGAGGCTCCTAGTTAGAAAAGGCCATTGTCCCACATTCATGTTCTTTTTATAAATTAGGGACAGCGTAGCTTCAAGTGGTCAATCTGTCTGTTTCACCTTGGGTCAGTGTGAAGACTAAACGTGCCCATACAGTCACAGTGCATTGCCTTGCCTCGTCCCCCTCCTCTACTCCTGCGGTACCTTCAATTCTCACCTGTAAATTTGTACAATGGAATATATTGTCAGTTTGCTATAGAGCATGGATACAAAATTTTGATAGATAATTCAAAAAAAAACCTTATTCTGTGTAAAGTTATTTAAAAGACTGTATTATAAAAAGTTATATGTATGTGAATATGAGAAACACTATAATAAAGGACCTGCATGGAACCGGGAGCTGTCTCTGGCCTGTTATTCTCACTGCTTAAGTTAGAAGGGATGCTAGGTCTGATTCTGCAGACGTCTTGTGGATAAAGGCAGCTCTTGGTGTAGCGCTGATCTCAGTTGAAGCAGCAGTGAGATACTGCAGTGGGCCTTAGTACTGGGTGGGAAGGGAAGTAATGGGGTAAGGTTCCTCTCCCCCCAGCCATCCACTGACTGACACCACCCAGCCAGCAAAGTCACCATGGACAAAGTGTAGATTCATACATGAATGTGTCACAGCTGAGTTGGTGGTTGTCTGGCAGGACCAAGAGACCAGCACTGCAGTGAGCACAGCCCCAGGAACCCCCTCCTGCTAAGAAACAGTTCAATATCAGGCCAGTGTTCATGTGTAATATCAGAGGGAAGCACTGGGAGCTGAATCATTCCCTGGAATAAAGGACTGGTAGAGCAATCCCTGTCTAAGCCCAGGACACTGTTACTTACTATAACCAGTAGCTTGGCACAACACAATGATAGTTTTCTGGGCTCACGAGCAGCGGTGAACCATTGCAGGGGTAAACGGTCAGTTGCCCCAGACTGTCGCATGGTCAACTGGCTCAGAGCCTATAACTGTGTCGGGACAGCCGCAGAGCACAGGACCTGGAGATGCAGGACATTGTTACATGTGAAACATAAGGTAGGTCACACAGCCAGCAACTGTTGCTGAGAACCTGCAGCACATTAGGGACAGAGTAAGTGAGCTTGTACCCAAGACTACACCTCACTGAACAGGACACAGGCTGTTCCTCACTACAGTACAACTACTCGCGTTACAGGGGCACCAGTAGGAGAAGGGCAGACTAGGTACCTGTGGCCAGAGCTTGGCTGGAATATCTCCCAGGGGTGGCAGAAGTCTGACTGTGCTCTTCTCCTGCATTCAAGGTTTGGATTGGGAATGATGTTACTAAAAGGGGCTAGGCCAAATTTAACAAGGCACTTTCTCCAGAGAATGTGTTCCTGGCCACACACTGGTTCTCTACTGCACCAGTTCAGGAGGTGGTAGCCTGGAGCGTCTCCACTGCTCAAGGGAAGGATGCGGCGTGTGGGGGAGGGAGGTGAATGTGATGTCTGTATCAGGCACCGCTGCTTCAACAGAATGGTGGTAAACTGGTGGGAATGGGCAGTGGTAAAACCAGAGAGTGACACCCAGTCCTGTTATTGGGTGGGGCCAGTGGTGTGCAGAGGTCTGGCCAGGGTGATGATACACAGACCTCAACCAATGATGTATGGAACACTGGTAGGTAGTTTCCACATGGACTAGGGGGGCGTGGAGGCATTGCCAGTCCTTGGACGCTCAACTAATGGACCTTTAAGGAAGGGGGGGGGGGGGGGGAGAAAGAAGAGGGAAGACAAAAAATGTAAAATGATAAGTGCAAATACTATAATCTATTTTCAATTGAACATCGTATGTCCCTTCCACGTTTGCCTTACTTAAAATTTGAAACATTGGTTTGTGACTTGCTTCTCCCTCTCAAACTGGATATTAAATCACATTATGGTCACTTTGCAAGATGTTCCCTTACTATCTAATTCTGGTTCACTACTCATCACTAAATCTAGTATGGTCTGTTCCCTTATCAGTTCAAAAACATTGTTCCAGAAAATTGTCCCTAATACAGTCCAGAAATTCATTGACTTGAGCTGTTCTGCTTCTCCCAGTCTGAAAATTAAAATCTCCCATTATAAGCATTGTTCTTGCTACATGGCTTTCTTGATCTCACACAAAGAGATAAATGGGTTTGATCTAGTAGCCATTACTGAGATGTGATTGCAAGGTTGGGAACTAAATATTCCAGGATACTTGACTTTTAGAAAAGACAGGCAAAATGGAGACCGGGGGTGGGGGGAGGAGGGTCGGTCGTCCTGATTAAAGAATGACAAAGGATCTTTACCCATTCTGATTCTACTTTCCAATCTTGAGTTGAGATAGGAAATAACAAGGGGCAGAAAACACAGGTGGGAGTAGTTTATAGGCCCCCTAACAGTAGTAATACTGTTGGACAGAGTATTAATCAAGAATTAAGAGGCACTTGTAACAAAGGTAATGCAATAATCATGGGGGATTTTAATCTTCGTATAGACTGGGCAAATCAAATTGGCAAAAGTAGTTTGGGGACAAGTTCATGGAATGCATTCGAGAACAATACATCGTGGAACCAACCAGGGAGCAGGCTATTTTAGATTTTCTATAATGAGACAGGGTTAATTAGTAATCTCATAATAGGATCCTCTAGGGAAGAGTAATCATAAGGTAAATTTCAGAGTTCAAGAGTGACCTACTTAAGTCCAAAACTAGAGTCTTAAACTTAAACAAAGCCAATTACAGAGGTCTGAGGGGCGAGTTGGCTAAGGCCGATTGGGAAATTAGATTAAAGGATGTGATGGTAGATAAGAAATGGCAAAAATTTAAAGAAATATTTCATAACACTCAAATTATACATTCCATTGAGGAACAAAAACACCACGGGAAAAATGATCCATCCAACTGAAGAAGCTAAGGATAGTATATTAAGAGGTTTAAAATGTTGCTAAGAGTAGTAAGCCTGAGGATTGGCAGAGTTTTAAAACCAAAGGATGATCAAAAAATTGATGGAGGGAGAAAATAGAAAAAAAAAGTAAACTAGCAAGAAATGAAAGATTGTAAGAGCTTCTACAAGTAAAAAAAATTAGTGGAAGTAAACGTGGGTCCCTTAGAGGCAGAACCAGGAGAAATTATAATTAGGGAATAAGGAAATGGCAAAGATGTTAAACAAATATTTTGTATCTGTCTTCACAGTAGAAGTCACAAAAAATATACTGGAAATAGTGGGGAACCAAGGGTCTAATGAGAGAGTGAGGAACTTAAAGTAAATCAGTTAAGAAAAAGTACTGGAGAAATTAATGAAAAGCCGACAAATCCCCTGGATCTGATGGCCTACATCCTAGGGTTCTAAACACTATGTTCACTTACCAAAAAAATCACATTTTTGACGTGATTCATTGCCAAGATGTTTCAGGCCCTCCCACCGTGGGTAGACCGAGAGTGTCTCATGCTCACACTATTAGCAGTTTAGGTGAGTTGATTCTGTATTGCAGGTGGCTGCAGAGATAGTGGATGCATTGGTTGTAATCTTCCAGAATTCCCTAGATTCTAGAATGGTCCCCATGGATTGGAAGGTAGCAAATATAGCCCCGCTATTCAAGAAAGGAGGGAGAGAAAACAGGGAACTACAGGCCAGTTAGTCTGACATCAGTAGTCAGGAAAATGCTGGAATCTATTAAGGACATGGTAACAGGGCACTTAGTAAATCATATTAGGCAGAGTGAACCTGGTTTTACAAAAGCAAAAGTGTTTGACAAACCTATTAAGAGTTTTGAGGGTGTTACTAGCAGGACAGATAAAGGGGAACCAGTGGATGTAGTATATTTGGATTTTCAAAAAGGCATTCGATAAGGTACCACAGAAGTGATTGTTACACAAGGTAAAGGCTCATGGGGTTTGGGGGTAATATATTAGCATGGATAGAGGATTGGTTAACGGATAAAAAAAAAAGTACGAATAAATGGGTCATTTTCGAGTTGGCGGGCTGTAACTAGTGGGTGCTGCGAGGATCAGTGCTTGGGCCTCAGCTATTTACAATCTATATTAATGACTTGGATGAAGGGACCGAGTGTCATGTATCCAAGTTTACTGACTATACAAAGCTAGGTGGGAAATTAAGCTGTGAGGACGATGCAAAGGGATATGGACAGGTTAAGTGTGTGGGCAAGAAGGTGGCAGATGGAGTATAATGTGGGGAAATGTGAGGTTATTCACTTTGGTAGAAAGAATAGAAAAACAGAATTTTTTTTTTAAATGGTGCTAAACTATTAAATGTTGGTGTAGAGATTTGGGTGTCCTTGCACACTAATCACAGAAAGTTAGCATGCAGGTACAGCAAGAAGTTAGGAAGACAAATGGTATGTTCGCCTTTATTGCAAGAAGGTTAACATACAAGAGTAAGGAAGTCTTACTGCAATTGTACAGGGCTTTGGTGAGATCATAGCTGGAGTAGTGCGTACAGTTTGGGTCTCCTTACCCAAGGAAGGATATACTTGCAACAAAGGTTCACTAGATTGATTCCTGGGATGACAGGCTTGTCATGAGAGATTGAGTAGAATGGGCCTATACTCTGGAGTTTAGAAGAATGAGTGGTGATCTCATTGAAACATAAAAGATTCTGAGGGGGCTTGACAGGGTAGATGCTGAGAGGTTGTTTCCCCTGGTTGGAGAGTCTAGAACTTGGGGGCATAGTCGCAGGATAAAGGGTCAGCCATTTAGGACTGAGATAAGTTGAAATTTCTTCACTGAGGTTTGTGAATCTTTGGAATTCTCTACCCCAGAGGGCTGTGGATGCTCAGTTGTTGAGTATATTCAAGACTGAGATTGATCGATGTTTGGACACTGAGGGAATCAAGGGATATGGGGATCGGGCGGGAAAGTGGAGTTGAGGTTGAAGATCAGCTATGATCTGATTGAATGTTGGAGCAGGCTCAAGGGGCTGTATGGCCTACTCCTGCTCCCATTTTTTAATGTTCTTATGTACTTATACATCAGATTACAGACCTCCTGACAGAGTCTTGCATCCTTAATTCTATCTAGAGATAGAGGATCATTCATTATCTTATTGAATGGCAGAGTAGGCTTGAAGGGCCGAATGGCCTACTCCTGCTCCTATTTTCTATGTTTCCCCATAGTGTTTCCACTACCTGTGCACCCTTACTGAAAACCTCTTTCCACTGCTGTAATTGTGTCTCAGTACTGTTACTCTTTCTTTCCCAATTTAAGAACATAAGAAATAGGAGCAGGAGTAGGCCAATCGGCCCCTCGAGCCTGCTCCGCCATTCAATAAGATCATGGCTGATCTGATCCTAACCTCAAATCTAAAGAACATAAGTAGGAAGAACAGGATACAGCCCCTCAGCTCCTGGGCCCGCCCGCCACCCACAGGGCCTTGACCAATCCGAACTCAGCTTCATGTCCAATTTCCTGCCCGCTCCCTGTAACCCCTAATTCCCTTTACTTCTAGGAAACTGTATTTCTGTTTTAAATTTATTTAATGATGTAGCTTCCAGAGCTTCCTGGGGCAGCAAATTCCACAGACCTACTACCCTCTGAGTGAAGAAGTTTCTCCTCATCTCAGTTTTGAAAGAGCAGCCCCTTATTCTAAGATTATGCCCCCTAGTTCTAGTTTCACCCATCCTTGGGAACATCCTCACCGCATCCACCCGATCAAGCCCCTTCACAATCTTATATGTTTCAATAAGATCGCGTCTCATTCTTCTGAACTCCAATGAGTACAGTCCCAATCTACTCAACCTCTCCTCATATGTCCACCCCCCTCATCCCCGGGATTAGCCGAGTGAACCTTCTTTGTACTGCCTCGAGAGCAAGTATGTCTTTTCTTAAGTATGGACACCAAAACTGTATGCAGTATTCCAGGTGCGGTCTCACCAATACCTTGTATAACTGCAGCAATACCTCCCTGTTTTTATATTCTATCCCCCTAGCAATAAAAGCCAACATTCCGTTGGCCTTCTTGATCAGCTGCTGCACCTGCATACTAACTTTTTGATTTTCTTGCACTAGGACCCCCAGATCCCTTTGTACTGCAGTACTTTCCAGTTTCCCACCATTAAGATAATAACTTGCTCTCTGATTTTTCCTGCCAAAGTGCATAACCTCACATTTTCCAATATTGTATTGCATCTGCCAAATCTCCGCCCACTCACCCAGCCTGTCTATATCCCCTTGTAGGTTTTTTTATGTCCTCCTCACTCTCTACTTGCCCTCCCATCTTTGTATCATCTGCAAACTTTGATATGTTACACTCGGTCCCCTCCTCCAAATCACTAATATAGATTGTAAAGAGTTGGGGACCCAGCACCGACCCCTGCGGAACACCATTGGCTACTGGTTGCCAGTCCGAGAATGAACCATTTATCCCAACTCTGCTTCCTGTTAGATAACCAATCCTCCACCCATGCCAGAATATTACCCCCAATCCAGTGATTCTTTATCTTGAGCAATAATCTTATGTGGCACCTTGTCGAATGCCTTCTGGAAGTCTAAATACACTACATCCACTGGTTCCCCTTTATCCACCCTGTACGTTATGTCCTCAAAGAACTCAAGCAAATTTGTCAGACATGACTTCCCCTTCGTAAAGCTATGCTGACTTTGTCTTATTAAATTATGTTTATCTAAATGTTCTGTTACTGTCTCCTTAATAATAGACTCCAAAATTTTACCCACCACAGATGTTAAGCTAACTGGTCTATAATTTCCAGCCTTCTGCCTACTACCCTTTTTAAACAAGGGTGTTACATTAGCAGTTTTCCAATCTGCCAGGACCTTTGCTGAGTCCAGAGAATTTTGGAAAATTATCAAAGCATCCACAATCCCTACTGCCACTTCCCTCAAGACCCTTGGATGTAAGCCATTGGGTCCAGGGGATTTATCCGCCTTGAGTCCCATTAATTTACTGAGTACCAATTCCTTAGTGATTTTAATTGTATTTAGCTCCTCCCCCCTCTTGAGCCCCCTGTTTGTCCAGTGTTGGGATATTCTTAGTGTCCTCTACCGTAAAGACGGAAACAAAATATTTGTTCAACATTTTTGCCATCTCCATGTTTCCCACCATTAATTTCCCGGTCTCATCCTCTAAGGGACCTACGTTTGCCTTAGCCACCCTTGTTCTTTTTATATAACTGTAGAAACTCTTGCTATCTGTTTTTATATTTTTTGCTAATTTATTTTCATAATCTATCTTCCCTTTCTTAATCAATCCTTTAGTTACTTTTTGCTGTCTTTTGAAGACTTCCCAATCTTCTATCCTCCCACTAAGTTTGGCTACCATATATGTTCTTGTTTTTAGTCAGATACTATCCTTAATTTCTTTACTTAGCCATGGATGGCTGTCATTTCATTTACACCCTTTTCTCCTCAGTGGAATATATATTTTTTGAAAGTTGTAAAATAACCGTCTTACCCTTTAATCTATTTTCCCAGTCCACTTTAATCAATTCTGTTCTCATACCATCATAGTCTCCTTTATTCAAGCTCAGTATGCTTGTTTGAGAACCAACCTTCTCACCCTCTAATTGGATATGGAATTTAACCATGTTATGGTCACTCATTCCAAGGGGATCCTTAACTAGGACATTAATTAATTAATCCTGGCTCATTGCACAGGACCAGGTCCAAGGTTGCTTGCCCCCTTGTAGGATCAGTTACATACTGCTCAAGAAATCCATCCCTAATACACAAACTCTTCCTCAAAGCTGCCCTGCCCAATTTGATTTGTCCAGTTAATAGGATAGTTAAAATCCCCCATAATTATAGCTGTTCCCTTACTACATGCCCCAACTATTTCCTGATTAATACTTCTTCCAGCAGAGTTGCAACTATTTCTGTCCTTTAAGATCCTATTCCCTGGAATATTTAGTTCCCAATCATGCCCATCTTGTCACCTGATCTAATAGCTACTACATCACACTCTAAGCTGAACTTGTGCTTCTAACTTGTTTATTTTATTTCTTATACTACGTATTAATGTAAAGAACACTTACCTGGGTAATAATTTAGTAATGAGTAATGAACCAGATTTAGTTAACAGCTTAACTGTGCGTGAACATCTATTCAATAGTGATCATAACATGATTGAGTTCAATGTAGTGTTTGAAAGGGAAAAAAGTGAATCAGCTGCTAAGATTCTAGACTTGGGTAAGGACGACTTCAATAGGATGAGACAGAGACTGTCCACAGTAAACTGGGCAAATCTGTTAATGGGTAAAACGACTGATGATCAGTGGGAAATGTTTAAAGAAACATTTAACGTGATACAGAATCGGTTTATACCCCTGAGGGGCCAGAACTCTACTTGCCAAAAACAGCCATGGACAACTAAAAAGAGGTAAGGGACAGTATAAGACATAAGGAAAGGGCATACAAAGGCAAAAAATGGCACAGATCCTGGCGAATGGGAAAGATACAAAGGGTCACAAAACAGATAATAAGAGCTACAAAAGGAGAGTATGAAAAGAAACCAATACAAAGAACTTTTATAGTTATATTAGGAAAAAGAGGGTGGTCAGGAGCAGTGTTGGCCCCTTAAAAACTGAAAGTGGGGATATTGTCATTGACAATGGGGAAATGGCAGACATGTTGAATAATTACTTTGCGTCAGTATTTACAGTAGGAAAAGAGGATAGCATGCCGGAAATCCCAAGAAAACTAATATTGAATCAGGAACAGGGACTCGATAAAAAATATAAGTAAAGCAACAGTAATGAAGAAAATAATAGCTATAAAGAGTGACAAATCCCCAGGACCAGATGGTTTCCATCCCACGGTTTTAAAGGAAGTAGGTGAGCACATTGAAAGATTATAGTTAGGGCATCTGCAAAGTTCTCTAGATTCAGGAACCATCCCTCTGGATTGGAAAATTGCACGTCTCCTTTCTTAAAAAGCGGAGTGAGGGGGAAACCAGGGAATTATAGACCAGTTAGCCCAACATCTGTTGTGGGGAAAATGCTGGAGTCTATAATTAAGGATAGGTGACTGAACACCAAGAATTTTCAGTTAATCAGGGAGCTAGCATGGATTTGTGAAAGGTAGGTCGTGCCTGACAAACCTGATTGAATTTTTTGAAGAGGTGACTAAAGTAGTGGACAGGGGAATGTCAATGGATGATATTTATATGGATTTCCAGAAGGCATTTGATAAGGTCCCACATAAGAGACTGTTAGCTAAGAAAGAAGCCCATGGAATCAAGGGAAAAGTACGGACTTGGTTAGGAAGTTGGCTGAGCGAAAGGCGAAAGAGAGTAGGGATAATGGGTAGGTACTCACATTGGCAGGATGTGACTAGTGGAGTCCCACAGGGATCTGTCTTGGGGCCTCAATTATTCACTATTTATTAACGACTTAGATGAAGGCATAGAAAGTCTCATATCTAAGTTTGCCGATGACAAAGATTGGTGGCATTGTAAGCAGTGTAGATGGAAACATAAAATTACAAAGCGATATTGATAGATTAGGTGAATGGGCAAAACTGTGGCAAATGGAATTCAATGTAGACAAATGTGAGGTCATCCACTTTGGATCAAAAAAGGATAGAACAGGGTACTTTCTAAATGGTAAAAAGTTAAAAACAGTGGATGTCCAAAGGGACTTAGGGGTTCAGGTACATAGATCATTGAAGTGTCATGAACAGGTGCAGAAAATAATCAAGGCGGCAAATGGAATGCTGGCCTTTATATCCAGAGGACTAGAGTACAAGGGGGCAGAAGTTATGCTGCAGCTATACAAAACCCTGGTTAGACCGCACCTGGAGTACTGAGAGCAGTTCTGGGCACCGCACCTTCGGAAGGACATATTGGCCTTGGAGGGAGTGCAGCGTAGGTTTACTGGAATGATACCTGGACTTCAAGGGTTAAGTTACAAGGAGACATTACACAAATTGGGGTTGTATTCTCTGGAGTTTCGAAGGTTAAGGGATGATCTGATCGAAGTTTAAGATATTAAGGGGAACGGATAGGGTGGACAGAGAGAAACTATTTCCGCTGGTTGGGGATTTTAGGAGTAGGGGGCACAGTCTAAAAATTAGAGCCAGACCTTTCAGGAGTGAGATTAGAAAACATTTCTACACACAAAGGGTGGTAGAAGTTTGGAACTCTCTTCTGCAAACGGCAATTGATACTAGCTCAATTGCTAAATTTAAATGAGAGATAGCTTTTTGGCAACCAAAGGTATTAAGGGATATGGGCCAAAGGCAGGTATATGGAGTTAGATCACAGATCAGCCATGATCTTATCAAATGGCAGAGCAGGCACGAGGGGCTGAATGGCCTACTCCTGTTCCTAACTGTCCTCACCCTGCTGATTGCCTGGTCTTTCTGACATGTGCATTTTCCCCTCCTAGGGCAATTAGGGATGGACAATAAATGCTGGCCTAGCTAGTGACACCCACATCCCACGAACGAATAAAAAAGTTTACGTCTTTCCGCACTGCCCTATTTACCTTTTCCAAAATGACATTGGACCCTCTGGTTTAGGTGAAGGCCAGAGTCGGTACAAAAGTATCACAAGAATGTGAAACCCTTTCTACACAATCCTAATCTTTCTCTCCACATCTGGTCCAGTGCATGGCATCGAGCGTAATCGAGACTAGCCTGAGGGTACCCTGCTTAATCTAGAAGATGGCTCCTTACGATCCCTTTGCAGAAGCACAAACCTACTCCAATCTATGGCCTTAGTTCCCATGTGAACAATGACCTCTGGCTCATCCTCCCATTCCAGAACCTTTTGTATTTGCTCTGTAATGTCCTGACCCCTGGCACCTGGGAAGCAACATATCAGGATCAGGTCTGAAGAAACTATCTACCCCCTCCTGACTGTAGAACCCCCCACCCCCTCCTGCTAGCAGCATGTGTAAATTCCTCATTAAGCTAATCAGCAAATCCAAGTGTTGAGGGTGAATACAGCGATTTTTCCCTCTCAAATGTTTAAGAACAAACTTGCACTTCTGCAGCGCCCTCATGTCAGAACATCCCATGGTGCTTTGCAGTCATCAAGCCATCTTTGAACACGGTTCATTACCAATAATGAACAGGAAGTTATGGTTTAATGAAGGTGATGGAGCTATGGGAAGGGCCCAATCCTGACCCTTGACCCATGTTTGGCAAGTGTTCCACGTGTGGGCATCAGGTGACAAACTGGCTGAGCCACAATTCCCTGGACACAGAACTGGAATCGATTAGTGATTGAAGCACAGGCAGGAATACGAAAATTAAAACTTTAATTACAGTTGAATTCTCCACAGAACTCAATTATCCATTAAAATTAAATAAAATTAGATAAAAACAGTCATTCCATTTCCATTTTTAAATGGCAGTAGCTTTGAGGGGCATTTCCCTTGTAAATACACTCCACTGAAGATTTTGATCCCTGTACATGAGATCAGACTTGCACACCTTTTGGTAAATGCTCTCACTAACCCTGTTCAGGTGCTGGAATCTCCCACAGCCAGGCTGAGGAGTTAACAGAAGCTTCAAACCAAACCCACTGAAAAAGGGACAAGTCTGCTCAGTGACATTTCTAAAACAGACAAATATACACAACCCAGACTCATTTCAAACACTTGATGCCTTAAGTCCCCTCCAAGAGTGTTTTTGAGCCTAAAATGAGAGTTACTGCTGCATTAGAGGGATTTTTTTTTATATGAATAGTTTGCAATACCTGTAACTAGTGGTTTTTATCTAGATGAGACAGCTAGCTGCTGGAGATTGGATAAATAAACAGGAAGATCTAAAAGCTCAACATTTACAGGTTAGAGAGAGGCCATTTTAAACTACAATATAAAAATACTCAAGACAAGAGCTGCCATTACACACTGCAGCTGTGTGCTATCAAAAGGGTGGGCGAGAAGTGGACCAGAGGTGATCCAAGATTACATTTAGAGACTGCTGCAGTTTAAGTCTGAAACTTCTGGCCTACTCAGGCTCTTTTGTTTCAGGTAGATTGATTGAACCAGGAGAGAAGTCATCAATTACCCGATTGAAGGTTGTCCAAGCCGGTTTATCAAGCAAGCCCCAGACTGGTGCCATATTCTCACCCTCCCTTCCCCTGGATTGGCCCTCAGTAACCACCACAATTGAAGCTCATTGACCGGCTGGTTCGACCTCCCACCATCCTCTGACTCCTCTTCTCTGGTAGGATTGGTTTCTTCACTGAGTGAAGGGCTTTAAGATCAGACTGTGGGAAGGCCTGAGAGAGTCTTGCCTTCATCAACTCCCTAAAAGAGTATTTTGGGGAGAGAAAGCAAACATTAAAAAGGAATGATGAGCCCAAACACCATGTTGCAGTTTACTAAATTAGAGGTAACTGAATGGGGCCATTTGGCTCAAAGTCAACCCTGGTGTTTCTCTTCATGCGTCACTTAGTCTAATCCTGCTCGATCCTCCACACCCTTCAGGGATTAGATTCCTCCAGCTTTAAGGTCATGTGCAGAGTACTGGGAGTCACCTGGGTAACAACACCAATGATCAGAGGCACCCACAAACATCCATTTCACAAACTGGAGTATAACAATCTCACCATTCAACAGGCAGCATTCTAAAGTGAACCAACCTGGCATCTTACAACCTTGGCCATTCCTACCCTCCACCTCCTTGAAGGGCCTACCCTCCTGGTGCAGGGTTCCAGTTACCAGCAGTGCCCAGCTCAAATGGGCATTCATGAGAGCCTAAATAATATTGGGTTATTTAATGGTTGAACATTGCAACCAAAACTTTATCCTCAGACATGCACTTTCCAAGTATGGTGACCGAACAGGACCTCTGAATTAGTCACTCGACTACCCCACCTACCAGATAGCCCAGGGTCAGAGGTCAATTGTAGCAAAAGCAACTAATTCAGCCGAAAGGACTGAACTGGGCACCATTGTATGGCACACTACTGAACAGCACAGCCTCGGGAGAGCTAACAGTTTTATTGATGCAGGTGCTCCCTTGGCAACCATTTACAGAAATTCAATACCCCAAATCTGAGTTTATGATTACAAGGTTAGTCATCTGCCCAAGATGGAGTGAGTCATGCCCACTAATGGGAAATTAAAACAAAGTGGAAATCTGAAAGACTGAATGCTGGAAATACAGGTCGATCAGCATCTGTCAAGAGAACAGGCAGGTCATGACCTTTTGGGTCTGTAGCATTCAGAACGGAAGGATATGCTCAGAAAGCATAGACATACCTTCTCTTTACAGGTGCTGAATGACCCACTGGGCATTTATTAATTTAACAGCTAGATAGAGCAGGACAGAATGAGCATCTATAAACTCCTGCTTTGCCAGGACCTCAAATTGGAACATCCATCTCCCCCACACCACAATAAAGACCAGCTTGATTTACCCCATCATCTCAATGCCAGACTCATCACAAGAGGGCAGACAGATGGGGGTTGAAGCTTGTTTGTTGGACTCCCTTGTCCCTAGACACTTGCAACCTATGCTGGTCACCTGTACTTAGTCATAGAGTCAGAGTTATACAGCACGGATAGAGGCCCTTCGGCCCATCGTGTCCGCGCCGGCCATCAGCCCTGTCTACTCTAATCCCATATTCCAGCATTTGGTCCGTAGCCTTGTATGCTATGGCATTTCAAGTGCTCATCCAAATGCTTCTTGAATGTTGTGAGGGTTCCTGCCTCCACAACCCTTTCAGGCAGTGAGTTCCAGACTCCAACCACCCTCTGGGTGAAAAAGTTCTTTCTCAAATCCCCTCTAAACCTCCCGCCTTTTACCTTGAATCTATGTCCCCTTGTTATAGTACCCTCAACGAAGGGAAAAAGCTCCTCAGTATCCATCCTATCTGTGCCCCTCATAATTTTGTACACCTCAATCATGTTCCCCCTCAGCCTCCTCTGCTCCAAGGAAAACAAACCCAATCTTCCCAGTCTCTCTTCATAGCTGAAGCGCTCCAGCCCTGGTAACATCCTGGTGAATCTCCTCTGCACCCTCTCCAAAGCGATCACATCCTTCCTGTAGTGTGGCGACCAGAACTGCACACAGTACTCCAGCTGTGGCCTAACCAGTGTTTTATACAGCTCCATCATAACCTCCTTGCTCTTATATTCTATGCCTCGGCTAATAAAGGCAAGTATCCCATATGCCTTCTTTACCACCTCTCTGGGCAACCTTTCCACTTCCTAGTTACTGTGCAGAGCTCAGGCTTGTTCCCCTCATTCCCAATACCTCTCCAACATGGCCGTCCTGAAACGTTCTACGTTGAGCTCTTTCCGGAGCTGCGAGGCCAACTTCCGCGAATTCCTGCGAAGGACGGGGTGTCTGGTCAGTCCAGCCGAGGAAGGTCTCTCCACAGGATCTGGACGAATCATTAGCTGGTTCAGGAGAGAATACACAGCCATTAGAAGAGAGACACAGCCTGAGGGAGGGAGATCAGAAACATATGCTCAGCATTTGTTGGTTGCATTTTTGTCATCAAGCTGGACAAGTGAGAGCAAGTGAACGTTTGTACTTGAATTAAAGCTGTACAATCCAAATTTAATTAAACACCTTAACCTGGAGACATCAGGTCTGATCAGTTACACGGATTTGAAATTGAAAACAGTTTATAGGAAGTTGTGAGAATTTCACAATTACTTGGATACCAGCTATTAGAAACATGGTCAGTGTCATACACTGTACAATTTGCTTTTTGCACAGGTTAGAGAGTAAAGCTCCCTCTACACTGTCCTGGTATCACTCAAGCTATTGTATCTGACTGTTTCTTCCCCCTCACCCATCACCTCAATATTTGTGCTGTGGGCCCACACTCACTAGAGGATGGATAGAAGGTTTGATGAACTCAAATGAAAATATCCCACATCTTTGAACATTGACATTTTCAAAGGCCCAAACCAGCACTGAACACATGCCCCTGAAGAGTTACAGGATCTCAAACTCAATCTGACTGGTAAGTGCTTTGGTCAGGGACAATCCCACAGCAACGTGGAATTCCTGACCTTCAAATAAAGTCCACCTTTACCCATTTTCATAACTAGGAAGACTAAGCTAGGATAGATGTATATAAAAAGGTTCCCAAGTAGAAACCTGTTAACTGAAAGGGGAGAAGTAACCATGGGAGATGTGATTTGATGAGGAGCTGTACACAGACCCTGTCCTGTGCTCGGTGTGGAATTTCTTGAAATTAAGGCTCGCTGTTTCCTCAACTCAACTGGACCCACCATTTTATATCACTTCTGTGAAGCACCTTGGGACATTTTAAGCAATGTTAAAGGCACTGTACAAATGCAAGTTTGTTATGTAGGTAACATCTTAAACATCCCAAAGCATTTCTACACAATGTGTGGGAACAGATGCTATTATCAGATGGATTTTTCCTGAATTTAAGTCTCCTTTTGGGAGCCAAAATAAAAGCAAATGTGTAAGTAACGTCAGCCTCTCAAGTGAACTCTCCTCCCATTCCACAGATAATTATAGTTATAATATTATAAATTAAGGATAGGGTGACAGAACACCAAGAATTTTCAGTTAATCAGGGAGAGCCAGCATGGATTTGTGAAAGGTAGGTCGTGCCTGACAAATCTGATTGAATTTTTTGAAGAGGTGACTAAAGTAGTGGACAGGGGAATGTCAATGGATGTTATTTATATGGACTTCCAGAAGGCATTTGATAAGGTCCCACATAAAAGAGACTGTTAGCTAAGATAGAAGCCCATGGAATCGAGGGAAAAGTACGGACTTGGTTAGGAAGTTGGCTGAGCAAAAGACGACAGAGAGTAGGGATAATGAGAAGGTACTCACTTGGCAGGAAGTGACTAGTGGAGTCCTGCAGGGATCTGTCTTGGGGCCTCAATTATTCACAATATTTTATTTTTTTTAAAATTAGTTAGTGGGATGTGGGTGTCGCTGGTGTGGCCTGCATTTATTGCCCATCCCTAATTGCCCTTGAGGAGGTGGTGAGCTGCCTTCTTGAACCGCTGCAGTCCATGCAGTGAAGGTTATCCCACAGTGCTGTTAGGAAGGGAGCTCCAGGATTTTGACCCAGCGACGATGAAGGAACGGCGATATATTTCCAAGTCGGGATGGTGCGTGACTTGGAGGGGAAAGTGCAGGTTGTGTTGTTCCCATGTGCCTGCTGCCCTTGTCCTTCTAGGTGGTAGAGGTCGGGGGTTTGGGAGGTGCGGTTGAAGAAGCCTTGGCGAGTTGCTGCAGTGCATCCTGTGGATGGTACACACTGCAGCCACTCTGCGCCAGTGAAGGGAGTGAATGTTCAGGGTGGATGGGGTGCCAATCAAGCGGGCTGCTGTGTCCTGGATGGTGTTGAGCTTCTTGAGTGTTGTTAGAGCTGCATTCATTCAGGCAAGTGGAGAGTATTCCATCACACTCCTGACTTGTGCCTTGTAGATGGTGGAAAGGCTTTGGGGAGTCAGGTGGTGAGTCACTCATCACAGAATACCCAGCCTCTGACCTGCTCTTGTAGCCACAGTATTTATATGGCTGGTCCAGTCAAGCTTCTGGTCAATGATGACCCCCAGGATGTTGATGGTGGGGGATTTGGCGATGGTAATGCCATTGAATGTCAAGGGGAGGTGGTTAGACTCTGTTGGAGATGGTCATTGCCTGGCATGAATGTTACTTGCCACTTATCAGCCCAAGCCTGGATGTTGTCCAGGTCTTGCTGCATGTGGGCTCAGACTGCTTCATTATTTGAGGGGTTTCAAATGGAACTGAACACTGCAATCAGTGAACATCCCCATTTCTGACCTTATGATGGAGGGAAGGTCATTGATAAAGCAGCTGAAGATGGTTGGGCCGAGGACACTGCCTTGAGGAACTCCTGCAGCAATGTCCTGGGACTGAGATGATTGGCCTCCAACAACCACTACCATCTTCCTTTGTGCTAGGTACGACTCCAGCCACTGGAGAGTTTTCCCCAATTCCCACTGATTTCAATTTTACTAGGGCTCCTTGGTGCCACACTGTCAAATGCTGCCTTGATGTCAAGGGCAGTCACTCACCTCACCTCTGGAATTCAGCTCTTTTGTCCATGTTGGGACCAAGGCTGTAATGAGGTCTGGAGCCAAGTGGTCCTGGCGGAACCCAAACTGAGCAACAGTGAGCAGGTTATTGGTGAGTAAGTGCCACTTGATGTATCCAGTGCACTCAGCAGTTTCTTGATATCACGTGGAGTGAATGGAATTGGCTGAAGACTGGTTTCTATGATGGTGGGGATATTGGGAGGAGGCAGAGATGGATCATCCATTCGGCACTTCTGGCTGAAGATGGTTGCAAACGCTTCAGCCTGGTCTTGTCTTGTCTTTTGCACTCACGTGCTGGACTCTGCCATCATTGAGGATGGGGATCTTTGCAGAGCCTCCTCCTCCAGTTAGTTGTTTAATTGTCCACCACCATTCACGACTGGATGTGGCAGGACTGCAGAGCTTTGATCTGATCCATTGGTTGTGGAATCGCACGTGTGTAGTCCTGAGTTGTAGCTTCACCAGGTTGGCACCTCATTTTTAAGTACGCCTGGTGCTGCTCCTGGCATTCTCTTCGACACTCATTGAACCAGCGTTGACCCCCTGGCTTGTTGGTAATGGTCTGGCATATTCCTCACTCTACCACAAGGTTACGGATTGTGCTGAAATACAATTCTGCTGCTGACGGCCCACAGCACCTCATGGATGCCCAGTTTTGAGCTGCCAGATCTGTTCTGAATTTATCCCATTTAGCACGGTGATAGTGCCACACAACACGTTGGATGGTGTCCTCAGTGCGAAGACGGGACTTCGTCTCCACGAGGACTGTGCGGTGGTCACTCCTACCAATACTTTCACAGACAGATGCATTTGCGACAGGTAGATTGGCGAGGATGAGGTCATGTAAGTTTTTCCCTCGTGTTGGTTCACTCACCACCTGCCGCAGGCCCAGTCTGGCAGCTATGTCCTTCAGGACTCGGCCAGTAGTGGTGCTACAGAGCCACTCTGATGGACATTGAAGTCCCCCACCCAGAGTACATTCTGTGCCCTTGCTACCCTCAGTGCTTCCTCCAAGTGGTGTTCAACATGGAGGAGGACTGATTCATCAGCTGAGGGAGGGCGGTAGGTGGTAATCAGCAGGAGGTTTCCTTGCTGATGTTTGACCTGATGCCATGAGATTTCATGGGGTCCACAGTCAATATTTGAGGACTCCCAGGGCCACCCCCTCCTGACTGTATATCACTGTACCACCACCTCTGGTGGGTCAGTCCTGCCGGTGGGACAGGACATACCCAGGGATGGTGATGGAAGAGTCTGGGACGTTGGCTGAAACATACGATTCTGTGAGTATGGCTTTGTCAGGCTGTTGCTTGACTCGTCTGTGGGACAACTCTCCCAATTTCGGCACAAGTCCCTAGATGTTAGTGAGGAGGACTTTGCAGGGTCGACTGGGCTTGGTTTGCAGTCGTCATGTCCGGTGCCTAGTGGTCCGATGCAGGGTGGTCTGTCCGGTTTTATTCTTATGACTTTTTTTTTTAAAAAAACAAGATTTTACAACTGAGTGGCTTGCTAGGCCATTTCAGAGGGCGATTAAGAATCAACCACATTGCTGTGGGTCTGGAGTCACATATAGGCCAGACCGGGTAAGGACAGCAGGTTTCCTTCCCTAAAGAGCATTAGTGAACCAGATGGGTTTTTACAACAATCCGGTAGTTTCATGGCCACCATTACTGATACTAGTATTTTAATTCCAGATTTTATTTAATTAATTGAATTTAATTAATTGAATTTAAATTCCTCAGCTGCCGTGGTGGGATTTGAACTCCTGACTCTGGATTACTAGTCCAGTAATTTATTAACGACTTAGATGAAGGCATGGAAAGTCTCATATCTAAGTTTGCCGATGACACAAAGATTGGTGGCATTGTAAGCAGTGTAGATGAAAACATAAAATTACAAAGCGATATTGATAGATTAGGTGAATGGGCAAAACTGTGGCAAATGGAATTCAATGTAGACAAATGTGAGGTTATCCACTTTGGATCAAAAAAGGATAGAACAGGGTACTTTCTAAATGGTAAAAAGTTAAAAACAGTGGATGTCCAAAGGGACTTAGGGCTTCAGGTACATAGATCATTGAAGTGTCATGAACAGGTGCAGAAAATAATCAAGAAGGCTAATGGAATGCTGGCCTTTATATCCAGAGGACTAGAGTACAAGGGGGCAGAAGTTATGCTGCAGCTATACAAAACCCTGGTTAGACCGCACCTGGAGTACTGTGAGCAGTTCTGGGCACCGCACCTTCGGAAGGACATATTGGCCTTGGAGGGAGTGCAGCGTAGGTTTACTAGAATGATACCCGGACTTCAAGGGTTAAGTTACGAGGAGATTACACAAATTGGGGTCGTATTCTCTAGAGTTTCGAAGGTTAAGGGGTGATCTGATCAAAGTTTAAGATATTAAGGGGAACAGATAGGGTGGATAGAGAAACTATTTCTGCTGGTTGGGGATTCTAGGAGTAGGGGGCACAGTCTAAAAATTAGAGCCAGGCCTTTCAGGAGTGAGATTAGAAAACATTTCTACACACAAAGGGTGGTAGAAGTTTGGAACTCTCTTCCGCAAACGGCAATTGATACTAGCTCAATTGCTAAATTTAAATCAGAGATCGATAGCTTTTTGGCAACCAAAGGTATTAAGGGATATGGGCCAAAGGCAGGTATATGGAGTTAGATCACAGATCAGCCATGATCTTTATCAGATGGCGGAGCAGGCTCGAGGGGCTGAATGGCCTACTTCTGTTCCTATAATAGTGCAGTTAACTGAGCTGGGAAGTCCACTGTGGGTGTTATCTTGCATTTATCAATTGGATATCCATGTAAACCCCAGTCATGAGATGGGCAACTACACCACATGGTCAAGATGCAAACACTAGCAACTAATGAACTGTGTCCTGGCTGGTCAGGAGACCCCTCTCTGAAGTTGAACTCCTGTTAAAGACCTTAACGATTTAGTGCATCTGTGACCAATATCACCCACTGCCCAGGGAACAGGCACAACCCAAGTAGCAGGCTTAGGCCATCCTTGTGGGTGCCCAGGTGCTGGGGAGAGCATTAGCTCAGGCATCAAGACAGGAACATGGTGCAGGTAAAACTGGAGCCCACAGGCGACAGACAGCAGAATAGAATCGCAACAGATTTAGAGTCTTGAAGCTCAAACATTTGGAACGACGAGTATTTACTCAGTGACGGGTCAGTGGGCAGATCACCCGACCTGCAGTTGAAGGTGGGAGCAGAGGAGAGACCAAGGAGCTCCACATCGAAATGAATCAAAGGAACAGGAAAAGCTGCCCAAGCCATGACCCCAGACGTCTACACTTTCACATTTTGTTTAGTTCTGTATAGGCAGTGTATAATTTATATGTAGAATAAAAGAAAGATGCTCTGCACTATAGAACAGTCCTTCAATCTCTGATTATAGGATCCTTCAATCGCTCATTTGGGCAGCCAGATCAACAGCAGAACTGGCCTGAAGGGTCAGCAATTTGTATTGACCAATAGAAGCCTTACACATTAACATTGAATCATGTAATAAACTCCAGTGGCCCAGTTAGCCTTCACCAGTCAGATGCTCCACAGCAAATCCAGAGACAGGTTTGGGTGGGAGATGGTGAAGCCCATCAGGAAGGTGTTCTCATCACCCCCAGAAAACAGATCACAACTGGACCATGGTCCCACAAGCAGCAACTGTCCTCCGACACCTTGTCCAAAAGGTCATTCTTTGGCCAGTGACCAGGGCCTTTTCCCAGGAGGACCTTCTCTGCCATCCTGACCAGACCTCACTCAGCAGCCATGTGTCTATTCAAGGGTGTGAATGAAAGATCGCTAATCCAGTTGGTGACAGGTGCTGAGCTGGAGTGGATGGAGCTTTACTCTGCATTTAGCTTCTGATCTGAGCATGCTCTGTAGAAGCACTGCTATTCCAAGAATACAGTAAGTACACAATTCCCCACCAGACATCACCCCAGAGATCAACATTTCTCCATTAATTTACCATCTTATAAATGATAAGAATAAATTACTTACTTTCAATAGGCTGTAAAAGTCATGTGACAGCTGCTGAGGAATTGTGGGAAGGTTGCCCTTCCTGATGTAATGCCAAGCCATGTCGTTCTGAGGCAGTTCCTCGGCTCCTGCTGCCAGTGCCATTGTGAGACCCAGTGCAAAGATGTCGGCTTTGGGCAAGTTCGAATAGTCCTGAGGGATCAGAATGCATTGTGTTGGGCTACAATCTTGTAAATAAGGGCTTTCTTCAGATGGTCTTCCAAGACAGCCTCAGTCTAGGGATTCAGACACCAGCATGGAAGGAAGCAAGACTATAGAGCAAAATTCTGACTTGCCATTTACACTAAATATTCACGTGCACTGAAATCAGCTGACTTGTAACCAGTTCCTTTGCAACTGGAAACACTGGTCTGTGCTGCCATTTTGTTTCTTAAAATCCTGTCCTATGATTTGCAATCAAGCGTGTGCTTCAATTATTGGTAGAATCTTGTAATTCAAACAACCTTTGCCCCCACATTGATCAAATGAATTCATCCCAGATCCCACGGTGCTCGAGACAGGGGTTCAGATCGTGGCATCGCTACCCTGCATGTGGAAAGGAGGCTGTTCCAAGGTGGGAATCACAGGGATCAGAGACTTGACACTGGGTTCAAAACTGCTATTTAACAGGAGACAAAAAGGGAAACACTTGCCTGTGCTGAAAGCAAAATGGTGGAACATGGGAAAGAGTCATGTTGCAAGGCAAATAGAAAAAGGAACTAGTGTCGTGGGTATAGAAAACAATATACAGATATGAACACACCAATCTCATGTACTGTTGCATCCAATCGTCACTCCACAGGAGATTGGAGTAGTTTTAATATATTAAAGGGTCTGGGGAAAGTGACCACTGTACTCAGTTTAAGGTCATTGAGCAGATTACCAGGGTAGACATAATAGATTGACTACAAACTGGTTTATATGATGGTTTCTTATCTTGCAGCCTATCTGTAGCCAAGGAGGAAAAAAGACACTTGCATTTATATAATTCCTTTCATGGTCTTGGGTCATCCCAAAGCACTTTTCAGCCAATTAAATACTTTTGAAATGTTGTAATGTAGGAAACATGGCAGCCAATTGGTGCACAGCAAGGAGATAATTACCAGATAATCTGATTGAGAGATAAATATTGGCCAGGAAGAACTCCCCAGCTCTTCAAATAATGCCAAGGGATCCTCCATCCAGTCGAGAGGGCAGATAAGGCCTTAGTTTAACGTCTCATCTGAAGGACGGCACCTCCGACAATCTAGGCTGAGGGAGTGCTGCTCTAAGAACTCGAATCCCTGGATTGGGATTTGAACCCATGACCTTCTGACTCAGGTGGGCCCTACCCACTGAGTCACAGCTAATATGAGGGAAATCTAAAGGTCAGTAACTTCAGAAGTAAATTGCCAGCCTGTATGAGAAGCCAGGAGCGCAGTCGTGGTGGATTCACGATAAATGGGATGCAGCAAAACCCCCTCCCAGGGAGAACTTCACTGTCTGACACCCGGTCACTCATGCTCCTAGTTTTGGGGGAGGGGCCCTCAAAGGGACACAAGACTCTTTACACCATCTTTCAATTAAACTCACCTCTTGCAAGATCTCATTCGCCAAGAAGCAGCTATCTCCTTCCTCTACCTGTGGATTGGAGATTGAAGTCACATGGCCAAGGTCACCTTAAAAGGCAAAGGTATTCCCGAGTGAGTCACCAGCTAGATCAAACACCACAGCTGCAAGGTTGAGAACTTAATGCTAAGTTACAAGTTAAATTTAATCAGGTTGTAGAGCCTCCGTATTATCATTCAAAACTATTGACTATCTGAGGAGGTGCAGTTAAAATGAGGGGGTAAATAAAGGAAAACTGAAAGAAAGGAAACCAATTTGATTTTTGTTGAGTTATCTATAAACTAAACGACCAAGATTCCAGCCACAAATTCCTTGTTTCAAGAATGTGCTGCCTGGAGGTCCCAGTAAACTCACTCCACAGTTGTCCCTCCACTCTGCATTTCTGCAGTCCCTAAGGTTCAGCGATAAACTTTTGCTCCAACTTGCTTGAAGTACCACTGAAAAGGCATTTACCAATTTTGTAGAGTATGTTGGTGACCAAAGTCCCCTCCTCATCAGCGTCACTCTCCTCTTCCACACAACCAATCACGTCAGGCGTTACTCTTTGACAGATGAAGATGTTACCTAAGGGACGGGAGCAATGAAGGGATCCTGTGTTACTGAAAGGACCATCACCAGCGGTACAGGAGAGTTAAGCTCTCAAGTACTGACCTCATTTAAAAAGTTGGAGAAAGCCCAGCATGCTGATGCCAACTGACCCACAAGTAAACAGCCCTGGGCTCCTCTCACCCAATGTCCAGCAAACCCCAGGTCAAACATCCATCTGAACAAATGTAAAGCCTCTACAGGCATCTGAAGTCTTAAGAGGTGAAGGGAACTGCACTGCGATGGGCCAATGTGTTTGAGTGACCAGTACAAGATGGGCCCTTCCCACTATGCTTTAGATTATGATACGCCTAGTTTAATAGAGAGCTTCAAGTCAAGAGTGGCAGCTGTGGAGTTACTGGAAGTCTTAACCAATTGTAAACTAGTTTGTTCGTTTACATCTGAAGCATCAGTTTAGCATCAAGTAGTCAAATCGACATCCAGCACCGATGTGATCAGTCCTCACAGTACTCCCCTTACATTGAGCCTCAATACTCACTCGGCTTCACGTCCATGTGAACCAGGCTGGAACTGTGAATGTACTTCAGTCCCATTGATACCTGCAGTAGAATCTCCTTCAGCTCCCCCTCCGCCAGCAATATTCCTTCTCGCATGTTCTCCATTAGTGCATCTGCCAGACTGCCCCCTGAAATCACAATTCCCATTTATACTGTGCCTTTAACATAGGCAAATGTCTCAAGGCACTTCACAGGAGTATTATCAAACAAAATATGAGAGTCAGATATTAAGGCAGATAACCAAAAGTTTGGTCAAAGTATGTTTTAAGGAGCATCTTAAAATGGGGAAGAGAGAAGCCAGTAGTCGTGGTCCATATTGGTACCAACGACAGGTAAAAAGGGATGAGGTCCTGAAAGGTGAATTTAAGAAATTAAAAAGCAGGACTTCAAAAAGGTAGTGATCTCAGGATTACTACAGTGCCACGTGCTAGTGAGTTTAGGAACAGGAGAATAGACAGGATGAATGCGTGGCTGCAGGGATGGTGTAGGAGGGAGGGATTTAGATTCCTGGGTTCTGGGGAAGGTGGGACCTGTACAAGCGGGACAGGTTACATCAGAGCAGGACCGGGACCGATGTCCTCGTGGGGGTGTTTGCTAGTGCTGTTGGGGAAGGTTTAAACTAGAGTGACAGTGGGATGGGAACCTGAGCGGGGAGTCAGAAGGAAGTCAAGTTGAGAGCATCGAGAGGGGAAGACCCAGGGGAAATTTACAATACAAATAGTACAAACAGTTGTTCAAGAACAAGTGAAAGGGAAAAGCGTAGAGCAGCAGAAAGAAAGTGTACTTTAGGCACTACAGATAAAGTGAAAACTAGAAGGCATAAGGCGATTAACCCAGCTTCAAAGCTGAAGGTCAGGCTAGGGTGTGTGGCCCAATTAAGTTCTATATACAAATGCAGAGTATAAGGAATAAATTAAATGAACTACAGGTTCAAATTCAAATTGGAGGGTATGACATGATAGTTATTATTGAGACATGGCTGCAGGGTGGTCAGGATTGGGAACTAAATATACCGGGTTATAAGGTCTACAGGAGAGATAGGGAAAATGGAAGAGGGGGAGGAGTAGCCTTAGTGATTAGAGATTAAATTAATTCAATGATAAAGGAGGATATAACGAGAGGTAAGCAGCCAACAGAGACCTTATCAGTTGAATTGAGAAATAGGAAAGGATCTAAGACTATAGTGGGAGTTGTGTATGGGACACCTGGCAGCAGCTCAAGTGCTAGATTGTATAAATGCAGAGATTAGACAAGCATGTAACAAAGGAATAGTGGTCTTAATGGGGGACTTTAACCTTCACAGATTGGGAAAAGCAGACTAGCAACTATCAAAGGTAGTGAATCCGGGATAGTTTTCTACTATGTCTGAGAGGCAACAAGGGGGCAAGCCATACTAGATTTAGTAATGAGTAATGAACCAGATTTAGTTAACAGCTTAACTGTACGTGAACATCTATCCAATAGTGATCATAACATGATCGAGTTCAATGTAGTGTTTGAAAGGGAAAATTGAATCAGCTACTAAGATTCTAGACTTGGGGAAGGCCAACTTCAATGGGATGAGACAGAGGCTGTCCACAGTAAACTGGGCAAATCTGTTAATGGGTAAAACGACTGATGATCAGTGGGAAATGTTTAAAGAAACATTTAACGAGATACAGAACCAGTTTATACCCCTGAGGGGCAAGAACTCTACTGGCCAAAAAAAGCAGCCATGGACAACTAAAGAGGTAAGGGACAGTATAAGACATAAGGAAAGGGCATACAAAAAGGCAAAAAATGGCACAGATCCTGGCGAATGGGAAAGATACAAAGATCAACAAAGGGTCACAAAACAGATGGTAAGAGCTACAAAAAGAGAGTATGAAAAGAAACTTGCAAGGGATATCAAAACCAATACAAGAACTTTTATAGTTATATTAGGAAAAAGAGGGTGGTCAGGAGCAGTGTTGGCCCCTTAAAAACTGAAAATGGGGATATTGTCATTGACAATGGGGAAATGGCAGACATGTTGAACAATTACTTTGCGTCAGTATTTACAGTAGAAGGATAGCATGCTGGAAATCCCAAGGAAACTTATATTGAATCGGGGACAGGGACTCGATAAAATTAACATAAGTAAAGCAACAGTAATGAAAAAAATAATAGCACTAAAGAGTGACAAATCCCCAGGACCAGATGGTTTCCATCCCAGGGTTTTAAAGGAAGTAAGTGAGCACATTGCAGATGCCCTAACTATAATCCTTCAAAGTTCTCTAGATTCAGGAACTGTCCCTCTAGATTGGAAAATTGCACATGTCACTCCGCTTTTTAAGAAAGAGGGAAACCAGGGAATTATAGACCAGTTAGCCTAACATCTGTTGTGGGGAAAATGCTAGAATCTATAATTAAGGATAGGTGACTGAACATTGATTAACTGAAAATTCTCAGAGAGCCAGCGTGGATTTGTGAAAGGTAGGTCGTGCCTGACAAACCTGATTGAATTTTTTGAAGAGGTAACTAAAGTAGTGGACAGGGGAATGTCAATGGATGTTACTTATGTGAGACTTCATCAAATACCTTCTGGAAGTCATAAGAGACTGTTAGCTAAGATAGAAGCCCATGGAACAGAGGGAAAAGTACAGACTTGGTTAGGAAGTTGGCTGAGCAAAAGGCGACAGAGTAGGGATAATGGGTAGGTACTCACATTGGCAGGATGTGACTAGTGGAGTCCTGCAGGGATCTGTCTTGGGGCCTCAATTATTCACAATATTTATTAACGACTTGGATGAAAGCATAGAAAGTCTCATGTCTAAATTTGCCGATGACAAAGATTGGTGACATTGTAAGCAGTGTAGATGAAAACAAAATTACAAAGCGATATTGATAGATTAGGTGAATGGGCAAAACTGACAAATGGGAGGTCATCCACTTTGGATCAAAAAAGGATAGAACAGGGTACTTTCTAAATGGTAAAAAGTTAAAAATAGTGGATGTGCAAACAGACTTAGGGGTTCAGGTACATAGATCATTGAAGTGTCATGAACAGGTGCAGAAAATAATCAATAAGGCAAATGGAATGCTGGCCTTTATATCTAGAGGACTAGAGTACAAGGGGGCAGAAGTTATGCTGCAGCTATACAAAACCCTGGTTAGACTGCACCTGGAGTATTGAGCAGTTCTGGGCACCGCACCTTCGGAAGGACATATTGGCCTTGAGGGAGTGCAGAGTAGGTTTACCAGAATGATACCCGGACTTCAAGGGTTAAGTTACGAGGAGAGATTACACAAATTGGGGTTGTATTCTCTGGAGTTTAGAAGGTTAAGGGGTGATCTGATCAAAGTTAAAGATATAAGGGGAACAGATAGGGTGGACAGAGAGAAACTATTTCTGCTGGTTGGGGATTTTAGGAGTAGGGGGCACAGTCTAAAAATTAGAGCCAGACCTTTCAGGAGCGAGATTAGAAAACATTTCTACACACAAAGGGTGGTAGAAGTTTGGAACTCTCTTCCACAAACGACAATTGATACTAGCTCAATTGCTAAATTTAAATCTGAGATAGATAGCTTTTTGGCAACCAAAGGTATTAAGGGATATGGGCCAAAGGCAGGTATATGGAGTTAGATCACAGATCAGCCATGATCTTAACAAATGGCAGAGCAGGCACGAGGGGCTGAATGGCCTACTCCTGTTCCTATGTTCAGGGAGGGAATTCCAGAGCTTAGGGCCTAGGCAGCTGAAGGCACAGCTGTCATTGGTGGAGTGAAGAAAATCAGGGATGCGCAAGAGGCCAGAGTTGGAGGAGTGCAGAGATCGCTGAAGGTTATCAGACTGGAGGGGCGAGGCCATGGAGGGATTTGAAAACAAGGAGAATTTTTTTTAAAAACGAGGCATTACTGGACCAGGAGCCAGTGTATGTCAGGGAGCATGTGGGTGATGGGAGAATGGGACTGGAGAGTTAGGACATGAGCTCATCCAAAACTCCATTGTCCAAGTTTATGGAGGGTGGAAAATGGGAGACCGGCCAGAAGGGCATGGGAATAGTAGAGTCTGGAGGTGACAGTCACGGACGGATAAGGGGCACCAGATCCACGTGTTGCCCAAAGTGAGGAAGGTGCAGCCTTTTGTCTGCGGCCCCCACTAGTCACTGCCTGCCACCCGGAAAAACACTCATTTATTTCTACTGTTTCCTGTCTGTCAACCAAGTCTCAATCCATGCCAGTATATTCCCCCAGTCCCATGTGCTTTAATTTTTCACACTAACCTCGAGTGGGACCTTATCAAAAGCCTTCTGAAAATCCAAATACACCACATCCACTGGTTCTCCCCTATCTATTCTACTAGTTACCTACTCAAAAAAACTCCAGTAGTGTTAAGCATGATTTCCCTTTCATAAACCCATGCTGACTTCGTCCAATCCCATTAATGCCCTCCAAGTGTTCTGTTATCACATCTTTTATAATAGACTCTAGCATTTTCCCCACCACTGATGTTAGGCTAACTGGTCTGTAATTCCCTGTTTTTTCTCTCCCTCCTTTTTTAAATAGTGGGGTTACACTGGCCACCCTCCAATCTGTAGAATTTTGGAAGATGATCACCAATGCATCCACTATTTCCAGGGCCACTTCCTGGGATGTAGATTATCAAGCCCTGGGGATTTGTCAGCCTTTCGCCCCATTAATTCCATAGCACTATTTTTTTTTACTAATACTAGTTTCATTCAGTTCCTCCCTCACTAGACCCTTGGTTCCCTAACATTTCTGGGAGGTTATTTGTGTCCTCCTTTGTGAAGACAGAACCAAAGTATATGTTTAATTGTTCTGCCATTTCTTTGTTCCCCATTATAATTTCCCCCATTTCTGACTGTAAGGGACCTACATTTGTCTTCACTAATCTTTTTCTCTTGACATTTATAGAAGCTTTTACAGTCAGTTTTTATGTCCCCTGCTAGTTTACTCTCATACTCTATTTTCCCCCTCTTAATCAATCTCTTTGTCCTCCTTTGCTGAATTCTAAACTGCTCCCAATCCTCAGGCTTGCCACTTTTTCTGGCAATTTTGAGTCTCCCCTCTTTGGATCTAACACTATCTCTAATTTCTTTTGTAAGCCACAGTTGAGCCACCTTTCCTGTTTTATTTTTGCGCCAGACATGAATGAATAATTGTTGTAATTCCTCCACACATTCTTTAAATATTAGCCATTGCCTATCCACCGTCATCCCTTTAAGTGAAGTTCCGCAATCTATCCCAGCCAACTCACACTTCACACTCTCGTAATTTCTTTTAAGATTCAGGACCCTAGTTTCAAATTCCACTACTTCACTCTCCGTCTTAATGAGGAATTCCATCATGTTATGGTCACTCTTCCCTAAGGGACCCCGCACAAGATTGTTAATTAATCCTCATTGCACAATACCCAGTCTAGGATTGCCTGTTCTCTAGTTGGTTCCTCAATGTATTGGTCTAGAAATCCATCACGTACACACTCCAGGAATTCCTCCCCCACAGTATTATTGCTAATTTGGTTTGACCAATCTATATGTAAATTAAAGTCACCCATGATTATAGTTGTACACTTCTTGCATGCATCTCTAATTTCCTGTTTAATGCCCTCCCCTACATCTCCACTACTGTTTGGGGGCCTATAGACAACCCCCAACATTTTCTGCCCCTTGGTGTTTCTTAGCTCCACCCATACAGATTCCACATCGTGATTTTCCGAGTCAATATCCTTCCTCAATGTGGCATTGATTTCCTCCTTTACTAACAACGCTACCCCACCTCCTTTCCCTTTTTTCTTGTCCTTCCTAAATATTGAATACCCCTGGATGTTCAGTTCCCATTCTTGGTCACCCTGCAGCCATGTCTCCGTAATCGCAACTATATCGAACCGTTAATATCTATCTGCGCCGTTAATTCATCTACCTTATTGCGATTGCTCCGTGCATTAAGACACAATGCCTTTAGACTTGTCTTTTTAAGATTGCTAGTCATCTTAGTTTTATTTTGCACTATGGCCCCATTTGTTTTTTGCCCTTGTTTTCTCTGCCTTCCACTGTTGCTTCTTCCCTTTGTCTTTTGTTTCTATCCTTGTTACCCCCTCCTGTCTCCCTGCTCAGGTTCCCATCCCCCTGCCATTCTAGTTTAAACCTTCCCCAACAGCACTAGCAAACACCCCCGCGAGGACATTGGTCCCGGTCCTGCTCGGGTGTAACCCGTCCCGCTTGTACAGGTCCCATCTTCCCCAGAACTGGTCCCAATGTTCCAGGAATCTAAATCCCTCCCTCCTACAGCATCCCTGCAGCCACTCATTCATCTGGTCTAATTCTCCTGCTCCTATACTCACTAGCACGTGGGCTAACTGAATGATGGAACAGGCTCGAGGGGCTGAGTGGCCTGTTCCCATGTTGCAGATCTCAGCAGACAGATCCTGCGAGAATATTGTGCGAGGGTTACTGACAGACGGTCAGGAGGTCCTTACCGTTACAGTACTCATTCTGGATCAGCATGTGGTCATCCTCCGCCCAGGCCGAATAGTAACGCACCACGTGGGGATGATGTCCTAGCACTGCGTGTGCGTACACCTCGCGGAGCGCCGTCTGCCTGCAAAAGAAACACAGCCGCACCGTGACGATGGGTCCCCAACACTGGCAGACAGAGCTGGTGAGCTCCAGTCTGCACTCACATTTGCAATACTTGCTGCATTGTAATCTGTATCGACAAACCATGCGGGCGGGCCTGCCCCAACTTGCTGCTTTTAAAATAAACAACTCACTAATGCAATTAATATTAAGGGAGAGAAAAAAAAAAATAGGAAAAGAACTTTCATTTCTATAGCACCTTTCACAACTCCAGGACAGCCCAAAGTGCTTGACAGACAGTGAAGTACTTTTTGAAGTGTAGTCGCTAACAGCAATGAGACAAATGACCAGATCATCTGGTTTTTTTCCTGAAGTGGTGTTGGCTGAGGGATAAATATTGGCCAGGACACCAGGGAGAACTCCCCTGCTCCTCTTCAAAAAGTGCCGTGGGATTACATCCACCTGAGGGGGCAGACAGAGCCTCAGTTTAACGTCTCAACCCAAAAGACAGATTTAGACAGTGCAGCACTCCCTCGGTATTGCACTGGAGTCTCCGACTAGATTACGTGCACAGGTCTCTGGGGCGGGGTTTGAACCCATAATCTAACTCAGGTGAGTGCTATCACTGAGTCAAGGCTGACAAGGAACAAGCACTTAGTGGGGGTCTAATGGCCAATTTCTAGTGACCAGCACATACATTGAGGTGGATCTCACACTTGGGGTGGGTTTGCTGCAGTCAATTCAGGGTTATATTGGCAACTAGATGAGTTTCAGCATTAATATTTGCTTCAATTTATTTCCAGATCAGAATTAAATAATTTCTAAGAGCAGAAACCCTGCAGCACTCGACACTCACTCATCGACTGAGCCGGAGAGAGGCCTCTTCAGCCGTTTGATGGCATACAGGCAGCCATCAAGGCGCTTCACGCATTTAAACACAGCGCCAAACTCCCCACAGCCGATCTTCTCCAACTCGTAAAACTCTGTGGTATAACGAGAGCCCATGTTGCTCTCACGGAGGTTAAATCTCTAGAGGGAACACAAGTGTGAAGCCCATTTACTGAGACAATATTCATTTTAAATTCATTCTGGGGGATGTGGGCATCGCTGGCGAGGCTGGCATTTCCTGCCCATCCCTAATTGCCCTGAGAAAGTGGTGGTGAGCCGCCTTCTTGAGCCGCTGCAGTCCGTGCAAAGGCTCTCAGTGCTGTTAGGTGGTGGGGAATCGGTGGAGTTCTAGGATTTCAATCCAGTGAAAATGAAGGAACGGACGATTTATGTCCAAGTCAGGATGGTGTGTGACAAGTGACCCAACTCAGAGAAATCTAACTGGTTCACTAATGTCCTTTAGGGAAGGAAACCTGCCGTCCTTACCCGGTCTGGCCTCTGACTCCAGTCCCACACCAATGTGATTGACTCTAATGGCCCTCTGAAGTGGCCTAGCAAACCACTCCGTTATATCAAAGCGCTAGAAAAGTAACAGGCAGCTTTGGGGGAGGGGCAGCTCAACAAGTCAGCTGGTTTTCCATTTCGCTGTTATTCCCCCTCACCCCTAGGACAGGCATCTCATTTAATCACAACCAGGAGTGTTGACTCCAGAGTGGCAGTGATCAACCTCCCTCCGTCAGAAGGCATCAAATCATTTTTTTGTTCTGGGCCTTTGGCCTACAAGGCAGCCTTAGGAAGTCACTTCAAATCCTGTGTGATGTGAGGAACCACATGGTTCAAGGCAGCCTCAGGTGACTTAACCCCCCCCCTCCCCCACAGGCAAGGCATTGCTTTGCAAACCATTCTACTCTGCCAACCCACTCCACACCCACTGTAAATGCCACCCTCCTGATATTGAGGGAAAGGATCCAGCTTGATGCCCACTGTCTGGGTTTTCACAAGTGAAAGTGACCTTTGGAGAATTGCCCTCAATCCATTCTACAGGTCCACACGCTGCACAAGTCAACACCGTACTCAGCTTTCAGCACGAGTGTAAGTGGTGGTGTGGGAGACGGTCAGCAAACAGGCAACTTCTCAATACACACAGCCCAGCCTGATCACTCACTGCCCTCACCCAGGGTCACTGGGACAATTGGAATGCCCCAGACTGCTGCTCAGAGATTAGCTGAACCAGTACAGACCAGGAATCAAACCTGGATGAGCTCCTGGTCTACAAGACTCAGAACAGCAGCCTCTAGCTGGGCCCAACAGGAACAGACCAAGAATTAGACATTACCATCTTTCTCGAAAAGCATTGCTGAGGTAGTGGGAGTGCCCTGGGCACAATCTCCTCACCTTTGATTGTATCAGTGATTCCTCAGTGACGTCTCCATCTCTCATTTCAACTTCTTTCCTAAAAAGGCAAAGTCCAACAAAAGCAAAGCAACTCAGATCCTAGGCCACAAATGTTCATAAGCACTGGCACAATCAATCACTTCTCCCTACCCAACCTGCACAATATATGGATACCCGTGTCTGTCTGGGACAGTTAGAAGACCCACCTTCCACAAGTAAGGGGGCAGCTCTGGCAGGGATGGCTTCAATTGCAGGCTCCTCACACCTGCCTCATCAGAAGACAAAGCACCTTTGCCTTGTGGTAGGGTCCTGCATTCATAAACTGCAGCAAGGGGCCACTGCAATCGACTGAGTAAACACACACCTAAATTACACTTGCTAAAAGGTGTCTTTTGCACCAAGGTGTTAATGCTGAGACCACCTTCCTTACAAATATATCCCGACAGGTCAGCCATTAAAGACACAGAATTCGTCTACTTCACTCAGTCTGCAAACTCACATCCATTAAACATTTCAAAGATAAGACTCAAGCAAACTTTACCTAATTAGTTTCTGGGCATAAACAGTGGCACCAAAGGAGGCAAACTGACTGTGGAAGAATGAGGTCAGGGGTCATGCATTAGCCATGTCTGACACACTTAACATGCAAATGTTATATCCTTGTTCAAAAAAGGCAAGGATAAACCTAGTAACTATAGGCCAGTCAGTTTAACCTCAAATGATAATCTGGGACAGAATTAACAGTCAGATGGATTGATTAGGGAAAGCTAGCACAGATGTGTTAAAGGCAAATCATGTTCAACCAACTTGATAGAGTTTTTCGATGAGATGAGAGGGTAGGTGAGGACAATGCAGTTGATGTGGTGAATATCAAATGCCTTTTGAAAATCCATAAAGTGCCACACTGTAGGCTGATCAAGATTGCAGCCCATGGAATAAAGGGGGCAGGAGCAACATGGATACGGAATTGGCTAAATGACAGGAAACAGTAGTGGTGAATGGTTGTTTTTTGGACTGGAGGGAGGTATACAGTGGTGTTCCCCAGGGGGTCAGTGCTGGGACCACTGCTTTTCTTGATATATATTAATGAATTGGACGTAGGTGTACAGGGCACAATTTCAAAATTTGCAGATGACAAAACTTGGAAGGGTAGTGAACAGTCAGATGGATAGTGATAGACTTCAAGAGGATATAGACAGGCTGGCAAGATGGGCAGGCACGTGGCAGATGTGGAAAAATGCAAAGTGATCTTTTAGGAAGGAGGAGGAGAAGCAATATAAACTAGAGGGCACAATTCTAAAAGGGGTACAGGATCAGAGATCTAGGGGTATATGTGCACAAATCATTGAAGTTGGCAGGGCAGATTGATAAAGTGGTTAAAAAAGCATACGGGATCTGGGGCTTTATAAATAGAGGCATAGAGTGCAAAAGTATGGAAGTCATGATGAGCCTTTATAAAACACTGGTTCAGCCACAACTGGAGTATTGAGTGCCATTCTGGGCACCGCACTTCAGGAAAGATGTGAAGGCCTTAGAGAGGGTGCAGAGGCTATTTACTAGAATGATTCCAGGGATGAGGGGCTTCAGTTATGTGGATAGACTGGAGAAGCTGGGATTGTTCTCCTTGGAACAGAGAATGTTGATAGGAGATTTGGTAGAAGTGTTCAAAATCATGAGGGGTCTAGACATTAGATAGAGAAACTGTTCCCATTGACAGAAGGGTCAAGGACCAGAGGACATAGATTTGTGATTGGCAAAAGAACCAAAGGTGACATGAGGAAAAACTTTACACAGTGTTTAGGATCTGGAATGCACTGCCCAAGGGGGTAGTGGAGGCAGATTCAATCATGGCCTTCAAAAGGGAACTAGATAAGTACTTGAAAGGGAAAAAATTGCAGAGCTACAGTGAAAGGGCAGGGGAGTGGGACTAGCTGAATTGCTTTGCATAGAGCCGGCACAGACTTGATGGACCGAATGGCCTCCTTCCATGCTGTAACCTATAATTCTATGATAAAGTCATCTTTACTCTATTATTCAGAGTTAGATATATTATTGCTCCCTATGACAAGACACAAAAACTTTGCTATCGGTCAGACAAGTGACCCAGGCATGATCGAGGGAAGGGGAAACATCCAGTTGATCTGGCAGTGAAATTATTTCCAAACAGAGGTTTAAGCCTTTTGACTAATCAGAAACTTGAAGAATACAATTGTAGTTTCTACAGCATCCAAAGACTAAGTGTAACTCACTCAAAATGATAATGCTGAACAGAGATGCTGCATTAAGCAATGCCCAACCAACGCTGGAATCAGTTATATCAGGCCAAGTCAAACAATTGCAACTTGAGGCCAAGTTGCTATAACCGCCCCACTGTGTTCTGGTCATTGAGATACGAGAGAATTTACAGAGCAGTATTAGAGATTGAGAAAGGAATCAATCTCCTGTTAACAAAAAAAGAAAAATCTAGTCTTCAAAGCTGCACTTTACTCTTCCTTCTGTTAGATTAGTTACTGGACATAAACCAGACACAGTAAAGATGTACAGAGGGATTCCACTAGATTTAGTTCCCACATCAGCAACGCTGGGATTTTCCAGCTAAGAGGTCAGGGACCTCATTTCTACAGGTCTTGCTCTGATAATTCACCCAGCAGCAGATACAGAAAGTCAAAAGGAGGAAGGGCTAAACGTAACCAGTATTTTCCCTCCTCTAGGAAGATGCACCAAACACTCAAGTACTTTAACTCACTATACAGGGATTTGAGGCACAATCCTGCAGCTGCACAGATGCAACACAATAGGCAGCCCCAGTGTTTAGCACTACTGCACACAGCTCAAGACTGTAGGACTTAATGATGTCAGTCCAGGATCGTCTCACGCTGAGGACAGCAGACACTCATTGACTTGATGCTACTTTCATTCTACTCAGCAACCGGGAGCTGAAGAGGGGCTCAAGTCAACTTGTCTCATTCGACAGATCAGTTCAGATGAAGGCAACCATTCAATCACATCCTGTCCATGTACCAACAACCTACAATAACCTTTACCTGCCTCTTTCTTCGATCCTTTTCTTCCTCTTTCCGGTTTTCCCATTTTTCACACTGCGGGTCAGGCCCAGTTCATGGTACAGAGTTGGAGTGAAGGGGTTTACGTTCACCGACGGAACTCGGAGGTGCTCAGAACCGGTCGAAAATCCCAATGGTCGGCGAATCCTTGAGACAGGCCCCTTGGTGGCAGTAGAGAGTTGGCCAGCCTTGGAGAAGAGGCTCTAGAAATAAAACAGACAGTAACTCCTCTAGATTCAAGGAGGAGCAGCAATGGAAACTAATCATCTGATGGTGATAGGAGGCCCAGGTTCCTGGATTAGAATAAACTTTACTCCATTCTGACACCTCTGGTGAAGGCCTCAAGATCCACCCAATTTGATTGGGTAGGAAAAGAGGGGAAAGAAGAAACATCTCATGTTTGACCTCAGGATCCATTCCGAAAGGATATTCTGTTGGGACCAGTGGTGTTAAAATCTCCCACTTACCAGGGCACTGTATAAAACAGTCTACAACCACCAGTACTCAATTCTGGAAAAGCACCAGAAAATCTCAAAATGAACCAGGTCAAATTGAAACCCAGGTAGACAGCAACAGGAGGAGCCCACTCCCCTAAAGACCCTTGCAGACCCCCATCATACGGCAACACTGTTGGGGCACAGTTCTCTCCTCTCCACCTTAGCGAGGCCTTGGAGATCATTACCAGTAACAAGATAATCTGCCCAGTGATTCAAACACCAGGAGGAAAAGGAATTAATCATTTGAAGTGCGTTTTATTTTAAAGAATTAAAATCCAGCAATTTTAGTTTCAAATTTGTGCCTGTTTAGTCAAAAGTCATCTTTTAAAAAAGTGACCCACATATCTAAATTAGTCACTGACTGGGCATGTCACCTGAAGTGGGAGTTTGAGAGATGTCAAGGTATTTAAGGTCAGATCATTCACACAGACCACGAGGTTCTGGAAGTCAGGAGAAGATTTGAGAGCTTTTGAAAGGTTCAAAGGCCCAAGCTGATGTTTGAAATATTTTAACAAAGATTTCAGACAAACTCAAGTTGTTCCAGTCCAATGATTAATGCAAACATTTAAATTTACCGATACAGACAGTGCAGTACAACGGTGAGAGACAATGTACGTCAAAGTTTAATCCAGTTAGGGAGACAACTCACCCTCAATGAATTTAGGGGCAGAGGAAAGTTGAATTTCCCAACACTGCAGCCCAGCCTGACACTTGGCCAAAGGTGAGAAGATTACAGTCAAAGGCCAGACTCAAGGGAGTGTAGTGAGGGGTTGAAGAGACAAGGAACATAACACTGCCAAGACTGTAGTGTAATCGGAGATATGGATTGGTTCTGTTACTAGTGAATCCCAGCCAATGCTGAAACATTGTGGCGTTTACAATTACAGTTGTGCTTGTGATTTTAGTTTACTGTTGTTTTAACCTTGGGGCAGCACAAACCGGGGCTGTTAAACATTAGTTAGTGCATTTGTTTCCAACTCAGCCTTCGATACCTGTAACACCAGAGACTAGGCTGTGTTCGCCACGTTACGGTAATCCTGCCGTTAACAAGACTAGGCTCAATCAACCGATCTCAGAATGGGGGCATGCAGGTAAAGTTCAGCACCAATTAAACTGGCCTTCAGACAAAAACAGACAGGAATAAATCCCCAACTCAATTTCCAGTGTGTACATTGGGGAGAACGAACTTACGTTTCTATAGTACCTTTCACAATCTCAACATCCCAAAGTGCTTCACAGCCAATGAAGTACTTTTGAAGAGTAGTCACTGTTGCAAAGTAGGAAAGGCAGCAGCCAATTATCACCCAGCAAGATCCCACAAACAGCAACAAGACAATGTCCAGATCATCTGTTTTAGTGATGTTGGTTGAGGGATAAATATTGGCCAAGACACCAGCGAGAACTCCCCTGCTCCTCTCCAGATAGTGGGATCTTTATGTCCACCTGAAGAGGTAGACGGGGCCCCGGTTTAACATCTCATTGGAAAGATGGCATCTCTAACAGTACAACACTCCCTCAGTATTGCACTGGAGTGTCAGCATGGATTAGGTGCTCAGGTCTCTGGAGTGGGGCTTGAATCCACAACTTTCTGACTCGAGAGTGCTACCAATTGAGCCACACTTAACACCTTTAGTTGGAGATCACATCTTTCTCCTGTGCCTCCCCAATCTTTTGAAAGGCAGATAGAGAAGGCATCTGGAGACAAAAGGCCTGACACAAATAGTTAAGCTGCTCTATTCCACTACCCTGTGAGGAAAAGTGCTTCTTGATTTCCTCCCTGAAGGGCCCAGCTCTAATTTTGAAGGTTACGCCCCCTTGTTCTGGATTCCCCACCAGAAGGAATGGTTTTCAAAGTGATAAAAAACTTCAATTAGATCACCCTGAATCTTCTAAACTCAAGAGATCACAAGACGAGTTTATGCATCTTGTCCTCATTTTAACCCTAGTATCAAAAGTCCATCAGACTTTTCTCAAATAGAAACCTAGAACAGAGTAGCCCCAACTTGGGCTTCATCTTCTACACTAGAACTTAGGACTTCAACTGGGCAACTGTTGAGATGCCAAGATTCACTGAGCACTGCACCAATATCAGCCATTCTGAAATAGAACATGCTCTGGGATTGCACTGTGTACCTTGTCTTTCTAGTTAACACTTCTAGGTCACAAAACTAGTCACTGTAGATTAGGTTAGTCAGTTCTTAGATTGATGAGTATTCTAATTATTACCCTGCATATTCTCAACATGGTTTATGAATAGATCACAAGATTATAGATGAGGCAAGGCTATTTTTGGCCCATCTATAATCAATCAACCAGAAAAGCCTGCAGTTCAGGAACAACCCTACCCATTTCTTAAACAAGTCCAAGATTTTATCTCCAATATCCTACCTGGATGTCCACCCAAAGCATCACTGCGTGAAGAACCTCCCAATACCAATCCCAAGTCTGGTTTTTAACCAGTTGGAATCTGTGCACCTTGCCCGGGCATAGTTTTGTTTGTAGTTTTCCCAATTAACCCTTTAAGACCAACATTTCAATAGCACTCTACAACACACAAACATCTTTGAGCTACTGGACAAAGTAGACCCCAACCAGGAGGTTTGGGGGGGGGGGGGTGCAGAAGGGAAGAGGGGGAGGCAAAAGCAGTTGAGAAGTTAAGGTGGGTTTTGAAAGCTGAGGTGGGGGGTGGAGGAAGCAAGATGGAGTTCAGGGGAAAAAATTCCAGAAGGCTAGGGCACTATAATGGGCACCAACAGTGGCATGGGGAACAAGTCAGTGTTTGAAGTGTGGATGGTGTGCACAGGGTGGAAGAGATCAAAGGTAGAGTGAACAAGGCACCAGAGGGACTTGAAGGCAATGAGGCTTTAGTCAATTCACTGAACCAAATGGAGCTTAGTGATGCAACAAACAGGAATGGGTCTTAGTGTGGGTGGGGGCACAGGCTGCAATGGTTTGACAAGCTTGGAGTGTGGAGACCAGCGAGGATAGCCGTGGAGAAATTTGAGCTGCGGTGACAGCCATAGATAATGGTTCCAGCAATATTGGGGTGGGGGAATGGGGAAAAGAGTGGGGAAACAGAGGTTTGCATGAACATGGGTGCACATTGCAGAGGTAAGTGAAAGCAGTCTTACAGGGAAAATGTTCAGGTCAGGATCAAGTAGTACAAGGTTCAACACCTCTGGTTTGGCTTAAGGAGGCAGCCAGGGATATTGGTGAGGTAAAGGCTGTTGGTAGGAGTTTGGAAGATGGGGAGAGCATCACTTTAGGTGACATTTGACAAGGGTGGTTCTGGCTCATCCTCGTCAGAAAAGCAGCTTTGGATCACGATTCAATTACTGACGAGGAAGGCCATACAGCCCAGCTCTCCAGGAAGACCCTATAGACTCCCAGCCCAGCCCAGCATCCAGCTGTTACAATTCTGTGACTTTGTCTCCACTGCCCTACACAGATGTCCATCCCATGTTGGCCACATTATCTGATACAAGTTCCAAGTTTGCCTTGCACTTTCAACCATGTCCTACCATTTATTTTGAAGTAATTTTCCAGATCTACTTTTTCCACATCATTCCTGCTACCTTGAGGAGGTCCCTCAGTCACCTGTTTTCAAGGCTAAAATGTCCAGGTTTCTCCAGTCTGTCAGAACTCAAATCCTAGCAATCAATGTCATGGCTTGTTTCTGCACTGCCCCCAGCACTTGATCTCCCTTGTGTCTCAATGCCCAGAACAGGCCTCAGTACTCAATCTGATCAGAGCACTGTTTGATCACAACTCCCCCAGATATTCAGTACTGTTTATGCTAGATTTTAGCATTCTGTTTGTTTTGTTGATTGTGCTCTACAAGATTTAGGCATGTTGAGAATCAGATGTACTGAAGTCCTGGACATTAAACCTCATCTTTGGCTATTTTGACATCTTTCATTGAATACTCATCCATTTTATCTTTCTAGATGCAATACTGTATAGCAGTCTATTAATTGTCATCTACCACTGTTCTGTCCACATATACTTTGTTTAATTCCAGAGTTGCCGCCAAAGAATTAACTGCCCCACCCCCAAAAGAAAAAAACTCATCTCCCCTCTGGCTTTTTTGCCAATTATCTTAAACCTGTGCCCTCTGGTTACTGACCCTCCTGCCAGTGGAAACAAACAGTTGCTCCCTCATCAAAACCCCTCAATTTTGAACACCTTTATCAAATCTCCCCTTAACCTTCTTTGCTCAGAGAACAATCCCAGCTTCTCCACATAACTGAATCTCATCCCTGGTAAATCTCCTCAGCACTCTCTAAGGCCTTGACATCCTTTCTAAAGTGTGGTGCCCAGAATTGGATACAATACTCCAGCTGAGGTCTAACCAGTGATTTATAAAGGTTTATCATAACTTCCTTGCTTTTATACTCTATGCCTCTATTAATAAACACATCACATATGCTTTTTTAAAAAACAGCCCACTTCAAAGATTTGTGTATGTGAACCCCCAGGTCTCTGTTCCTGAACACCCTTTAAAATGGTACCTTATTTTTTAAAGCTTATATTGCCTCATTCTTCATCCAAAATGAATCACTCCACAATTCTGTTAAATTTCATCTGCCATGTGTCTGCCCATTTCACCAGTCTATATCCTCCTGAAGTCTGTTACTATCCTCCACACTGTTTACTACATTTCTAAGTTTTGTCTCATCTGCAAACTTTGAAATTATACCCTCTATACCCAATTCCAGATCATTAATATGTATCAAAAAGAGCAGTGGTCCTAATACTGACCCCGGAGGAACACCACTGTATATTTCCCTCTAGTCTGTAAAACAACCATTCATCACTACTCTGTTTTCAGTACCTTAGCCATTTTCTTATCCATATAACGAAGTATTTAAAATTATGAAAGGATGGGATAGGGAAGATAGGAGTAGACTTTCCGGTGTAGACAGGTCAAGAACAAGGGGGCCACAGATATAAAATTAAATGTAAGATTTAGAACAGAGAGCAGGAGAAATATCTTCAGAGTTGGGAGGCTGTGGAATTCAGTTCCAGGGTTAGTGGTTGAGGCAGAAACTAACATTTGAGATTAGATTGGATAGAAGGATGAAGGAAAAGGGGTTGAAGGCTTATGGGATCAGGGTGGGCAAATGTGATTAAAACCATTTGCTCACATGGAGGGTAAACACTGACACAGACTGGTTGGGCCAAAATGCCTGTTTCAATGTTTGATCTTTGTATGTCTAACTCCTGTACTAAGTATTCATTCCCATCAGTCAGCTATTTCCAAGTTTTACCCTGTATTCCCCATCACTAACTAGCAGTCTTTGTGCTGAATCCCTCGGCACTATTTGAAGAACAAGGGAGCTCTCCTAGTGCCCTGACCCAACATTTATCCCTCAACCAACATCACTAAAAATACAGATTATCTGGTCATGTATCTTATTGCTGTCTGTGGGAACTTTCTGTACAAATTGGCTGCCACCTTTCCTACATCGTAACAGTACTTAATCAGCGGCGAAGCACAGAGACATCCTGAAGTCATGAATAGGCACCATATAGATGCAAATCCTTTCTTTCAATAGAATCAATTTACATGAATTTTCTGAATCCAAGCTATGGTTCAATTACATAGAATGTACAGCACAGAAACAGGCCCTTCGGCCCAACAGGTCTATGCTGGTGTTTATGCTCCACACGAGCCTCCTTGTTCCCTACTTCATCCAACCTTATCAGCATATCCTTCTATTTCTTTCTCCCTCATGTGTTTATCTAGCTTCCCCTTAAATACATCTATGCTGTTCGCCTCAACTATTCCTCATGGTAGCGAGTTCCACATTCTCACCACTCTCTGGGTAAAGAAGTTTCTCCTAAATTCTTTATTGGATTTATTAGTGACTATCATATTTATGGCCCATGGTCCTGCAAGTAGAAACATCTTCTCTACATCTACTCTATCAAACCCTCTCAATCTTAAAGACCTCTATCAAGTCACCCCTCAGTCTTCTCATTTCTGGAGAAAAGAGCCCCAGCCTGTTCAGCCTTTCCTGATGAGTACAACCTCTCAGTTCTGGTATCATCCTAGTAATTCTATTTTGCACCTTCTCCAGTGCCTCTATATCCTTTTTATAATATGGAGAGCAGAACTGATCACAGTGCTCCGAGTGTGGTCTAACCAAGGTTCTATAGAGTTTTATAACTACCCTGATTTTCAATTCTATCCTTCTAGAAATGAACCCCAATGCTTTGTTTGCTTTTTTATGGCCTTATTAACCTACAACACTATTTTTAAGTGATGTGTATCTGTACTCCTAGATCCCTCTGCTCCTCTACCCCATTTAGGCTTTTATTATCCAAACAGTATGTGGCCTCCTTATTCTTCCTACCAAAATGCACCACCTCACTTATCTATATTGAAATTCATTTGCCAATGATATGCCCATTCTGTAAGTTTATTAGCATCTTCCTGTATTTGGTCGCAATCCTCTGATGATTACACCCCCTGATATAGGGTCATCCGCAAACTTTGAAATTGTACTCCTGTTTCCAGAGCCCAAATCGTTAATGTAAATGGTGAACAGTGGTCCCAGCACCGATCCTTGTGGAACTCCACTTCCTACCTTTTGCCAGTCTGAGTAACGACCTATAGCTCCTATTTTATTTTGTCCCCAGCTTGCTATCCATTCTGCCACTTGTTCCCTGACTCCACATGCTCTGACCTTAAGACCATTAACATGGAAGTCCTAATGCAGTTATGAGGCTCCCAAAACCACACATTACTTCCTACCCACCAGCTCAGGTACAGTCAACCCGAGCCGTGTTACAGGAAGCTTAGGGGCGAGAGAGAGGGTGCCTGTCCTCTAGACCATTGCCACAAACCGGTGTAAAGTTCACTAGTCCCGATTTACACCGGGTCAGTTTGGAATTATGTGAAGAGTTTCACCGGACAGGAGCCCAAACCCACCAGGTTAGATGGGTTTTTAGAAATATTACTAGAATTCAGTGTTTAAGTATTGAAAAGGATTAGTTATTAGGCAGACACAGGAGAGACTCAGAGTCCCACCTTGGGAGTGTAGGGGGTGTCACACAGCCGCAGCTTCCTCCAGCTCATACAGTGGATGGGAGACCCGGGACTGGAGCGTCTCTCAGGCAGGCGAGTCCCGGAGCTTCGGGGCGACCGCCTGTCCCCGGGGAGAGCAGGCAGCCCGGCGCCGACTGGGAAGCGACTGAAGGGGGAGTCACATCCTCTCCGGGGCGCCGAGGCGGCGGCTTCCTCCTGGACTCGAAGGTCACAGAACTTCACCTCCTCCACCTCCTCCTCCTCCTCGCTGGAGAACTGGAGCCTCTGGGCGATGGCACTGAGGGTCAAGCGGCTCATCTTCACTCACCACCCGCGGGGCAGCGGCTCTTGGGGCGGATGGGGCTCCCGCTCTTGACCGGAGATGTTCAGCAGGAAGAGACTCAGTGAGGGTTGGATGGAGGTCCCTCCTATACCTGCAAGAGAATAAAGATAGACCTTCACTACTAGCCCTCCACTGACCACAAGACCCTGCTCCGGCCCCTCAGGCTCCCACTGACCCCTCCCCTCACTGACCAGTCCCTTTAGCCTCTACATTGACCCGTCCTCCCACTGACCCTCCCCTCACTGACCAGTCCCTTTAGCCTCTACATTGACCCGTCCTCCCACTGACCCTCCCCTCACTGACCAGTCCCTTTAGCCTCTACATTGACCCGTCCTCCCACTGACCAGTCCCTTTAGCCTCTACATTGACCCTCCCCTCACTGACCAGTCCCTTCAGCCTCTACATTGACCCTCACTGACCAGTCCCCTCTCTCTTGATCGTCACTATTTCGGCCCCCACTTCTCCTTTATAACCAATCCTGATTGCGTCATTAAGGCGGGAAGTTTCGAACGTGTCCATTTCACCTGCAGGGACCTGATTTTTGTTAATTAACATCAAGTCACTAGTGTGGGAAACCCCCCCGTACTCCAATCACAGACTAGGTCTAGACGGTTCACTGCACTCCTGGTGTTGACCAGTGCTAACTCACTAACTCATCAAACATGAAACTACCGCCATGTTCCAAACAATTGGCCAATTAATAGGAAGTTACAGCCCCAGGTTAACACCACTGGGCTGTAGCAATGTGATCAATCTGTGTCAGTGACTCTCTACATTGAAATACACACAGGCCTTCCACAACTGGTGGGCACCGCTGGCACTGGTGTACATAGTGGGCATGGGTTTGGGTCTTTGTGCCACCTCAAAAAAGGTGGCACTTGTGTTAGCTTTCTTTAATTTGGGTTGATGGCACGGGGGCAACCCAGTATCTCCTTACAAAAAAAACATTTATTTTGCTGTGTGTATGAGATAGTTTCGAGTTTTATGTTCTTTCTGTGTATTCACATCGTTTTGCATCTTTTTAAGACTGTTGTTATTCACAATGCAAGTTTTGAACTTTATTCTAAGTGCATCGCCTTCGTACAGCCCCGATAACTGCACCGATCATCCAGACAAACAATTAACAAACTCCTTTCCCCCGTCTATTGCTGGGTCTTTGGAATTGTACAGCAGACCGCAGTCCCAAGCTTCTCATTCCTGGTCTCGACCCAGTGACCCCGGCTGGGAAACACACACAGTGTATGTGGAACCTGGTCAGGAATCGGGCTGGATTGTGATGCTTCCACGGTTGAATAGCCAGCATGCCCATGCTGCCACAAGGGTGCATGTGATGTACAAGAGGGTGGGACTGAGCCTGTGGAGATGTGTGGGGAGAAGAGGGGGTATTTACAGTGTATTTATTTTACATGAAATCCTAATTTTAGTGCTTCCATTTAGGCCTTTTTTTAGATTAGCTGCAAGGAGAGACATAGACCTAGCCTGTATGGAGTTAGGTGAGTGACTGTGAGGGAAGGGCAGAAGTCATGACTTATTGGGAGGTGACTTGTGGAATTCAATGTAAATTCCCTGTCCTATCTCCCTCCGGCTGGGACACGAATGGGAGAAACAGGACTTAGTGCTATTCGGCAAGGAAACCTTCACCGTGATACTACATTTTGTTTTGGCCTGTAACAGTGCAAATTTTTCAAATCCCATTCCTCCTGCCCACCCCCTTCCCCTAAAGGCCCCAACTCTTTCTGGGTCAAAGGTGCTGGGAGCCTTCTGATACCTTGCCCAAGTGCTCATCATTCACGCGTGAGCCTAGATGTTGAGTGTCATCAGCAATTCGACTGTGGAAGGCCTCACAGCCAAGCCCGATCCTGTTCTCGTTTGATATATCCACACAAGGACTTTGCAGCAGGAGTCATTGGATAGTTATCCCTGGTGAGGCTGAGGCCATTTTGAGCACTTGACCTATTGCCCTGGCTGTCGGGTATGACCAGCAGCCCAGAGGTTGTGAGTTCAAACCCCACCGGGGCAAGATAAGAAACCAAGTTCAACAAATCCAGTAATTTGTGGCCTGGCACCAAGAAAAAGGTTCTTGTAAAGACCCAATTGGTTCACTAATGTCCTTGAGGGAAGGGAACCAGCCACCCCTAACTGAGTTAGTCTACAGGTGACTCCAGTCCCACACTACATGGTTGATTCTAAATGCCATCTGTAGAGGCCCAGCATCACTTCAGTTGGAAAAACAACTACAAGGAGAAGGCCCACATCACCTCCTCACGGCAACTAGGGATGGGCAATAAATGCCACCTTTGCCAGTGACACCCTCATCCTGAGAATACATAGGAGCAGGAGGAGGCCATTCAGCCCCTTGAGCCTGTTCTGCCATTCATTTAGATTTGTATCTAAACTCCATCTGCCAGCCTTGGTTCCGTAACACTTAATACCCTTACTCAACAGAAATCTATCAATCTCAGGTTTGAAATTTTCATTTGACCCCCAGCTTTAACGGTGTCTGAGACTCCCGACAAGGCACTTCACAAGTGCAGGTCTTAAAACTGCTTCCTTCTTGCTGTAACTCTTGTAATATCACTTGGAGTCAGCAGGTGTCACTAGGGAACTTTTTATAAGGACCGCTCCAAATCTACCCTGAAATTAAAGCAAAAAAACTGCGGGGGCCGGAAACCTGAAAATCCAGATACGGTGAACCAGCATCCGTGGAGAGGGAATGGACAAAGAAACAGTACCGGGGATGGACCCTGTATTAATCACCTTCTCCACAATATCACTTTACGTGCATGTGTGTGTGCCTTTACCCATCACACCGGTCAGTGCCTTTCCCCATCACTCCGGTCAGTGCCTTTCCCCATCACACCGGTCAGTGCCTTTCCCCATCACACCGGTCAGTGCCTTTCCCCATCACTCCGGTCAGTGCCTTTCCCCATCACACCGGTCAGTGCCTTTACCCATCACACCGGTCAGTGCCTTTCCCCATCACACCGGTCAGTGCCTTTACCCATCACACCGGTCAGTGCCTTTCCCCGTCACACCGGTCAGTGCCTTTCCCCATCACACCGGTCAGTGCCTTTCCCCATCACACCGGTCAGTGCCTTTCCCCATCACTCCGGTCAGTGCCTTTCCCCATCACACCGGTCAGTGCCTTTACCCATCACACCGGTCAGTGCCTTTCCCCATCACACCGGTCAGTGCCTTTACCCATCACACCGGTCAGTGCCTTTCCCCATCACACCAGTCAGTGCCTTTACCCATCACACCGGTCAGTGCCTTTCCCCATCACACCGGTCAGTGCCTTTCCCCATCACTCCGGTCAGTGCCTTTCCCCATCACTCCGGTCAGTGCCTTTCCCCATCACTCCGGTCAGTGCCTTTCCCCATCACACCGGTCAGTGCCTTTCCCCATCACACCGGTCAGTGCCTTTACCCATCACACCGGTCAGTGCCTTTACCCATCACACCGGTCAGTGCCTTTACCCATCACACCGGTCAGTGCCTTTCCCCATCACACCAGTCAGTGCCTTTCCCCATCACACCGGTCAGTGCCTTTCCCCATCACTCCGGTCAGTGCCTTTCCCCGTCACACCGGTCAGTGCCTTTACCCATCACACCGGTCAGTGCCTTTCCCCATCACACCGGTCAGTGCCTTTCCCCATCACACCGGTCAGTAAGTACCTGTAATGCTGAAGACTTGTGCTCAAGAACTAGCCGCGCCTCTAGCCAAGCTGTTCCAGTACAGCTACAACACTGGCATCTACCCGACAATGTGGAAAATTGCCCTGCTATGTCCTGTGCACAAAAAGCAGGACAAATCCAATCCAGCCAATTACCGCCCCATCAGTCTACTCTCAATCATCAGCAAAGTGATGGAAGGTGTCGTCGACAGTGCTACCAAGTGGCACTTACTCACCAATAACCTGCTCACCGATGCTCAGTTTGGGTTCCGCCAGGACCACTCGGCTCCAGACCTCATTACAGCCTTGGTCCAAACATGGACAAAAGAGCTGAATTCCAGAGGTGAGGTGAGAGTGACTGACCTTGACATCAAGGCAGCATTTGACCTAGTGTGGCACCAAGGAGCCCTAGAAAAATTGAAGTCAATGGGAATCGGGGAAAACTCTCCAGTGGCTGGAGTCATACCTAGCACAAAGGAAGATGGTAGTGGTTGTTAGAGGCCAATCATCTCAGCCCCGGGACATTGCTGCAGGAGTTCCTCAGGGCAGTGTCCGAGGCCCAACCATCTTCAGCTGCTACATCAATGACGTTCCCTCCATCACAAGGTCAGAAATGAGGATGTTCGATGATGATTGCACAGTGACCAGTTCCATTTGCAACCCCTCAAATAATGAAGCAGTCCGAGCCTGCATGCAGCAAGACCTGGACAACATCCAGGCTTGGGCTGATAAGTGGCAAGTAACATTTGCGCCAGACATGTGCCTAGCAATGACCATCTCCAACAAGAGAGTCTAACCACCTCCCCTTGACATTCAACAGCATTACCATCGCCAAATCCCCCACTATCAACATCCTGGGGGTCACCATTGACCAGAAACATAACTGGACCAGCCATATAAATACTGTGGCTACAAGAGCAGGTCAGAGGCTGGGTATTCTGCGGCGAGTGACTCACCTCCTGACTCCCCAAAGCCTTTCCACCATCTACAAGGCACAAGTCAGGAGTGTGATGGAATACTCTCCACTTGCCTGGATGAGTGCAGCTCCAACAACACTCAAGAAGCTCGACACCATCCAGGACAAAGCAGCCCGCTTGATTGGCACCTCATCCACCATCCGAAACATTCACTCCCTTCACCACCGGCGCACCGTGGCTGCAGTGTGTACCATCCACAGGATGCACTGCAGCAACTCGCCAAGGCTTCTTCGACAGCACCTCCCAAACCCGTGACCTCTACCACCTAGAAGGACAAGGGCAGCAGGCACATGGGAACAACACCACCTGCACGTTCCCCTCCAAGTCACACACCATCCCGACTTGGAAATATATCGCCGTTCCTTCATCGTCACTGGGTCAAAATCCTGGAACTCCCTTCCTAACAGCACTGTGGGAGAACCTTCACCACACGGACTGCAGCGGTTCAAGAAGGCGGCTCACCACCACCTTCTCAAGGGCAATTAGGGATGGGCAATAAATGCCGGCCTCGCCAGTGACGCCCACATCCCATGAATGAATAAAAAAAGTAACTTTCCCCATCACACCGGTCAGTCCCTTTACCCATCACACCGGTCAGTTCCTTTACCCACTGTCAGATGAAGATGGCAGTTTGACTCTGTGCTGAAATCTCACCCTGGATAAAATGGGTTCTGTGTTTGAAAATGAAGAAGTTTGGAGACTCAGTGATTGAATGTTGGAGAATTACCCGCCAGCCGCTGAATAAACAACCTTCTCTGTGTGGCTTTGAGTTTGTTTCTATCTGAAACTCTATCAGGGAGGTTTGGAGAGGTGAATGCGACCTGTTTACCAGCCCCTGTGTGACCCACAACTCCTGACTGCGGCCAGAGGACACACTCAGACCACTGGCCGGCCGCTGGCCGCTTCCACTGGCTGCAGATCGAGAGACTTATCAGTAAGTGCGGAAGTTCAGGAGGGAGAGAGAGAGAGAGAGAGAAACCAGAACTAAACAGAACCGGTGGAGCGGGTTGGGCGAGCGGAGGCTGGGTGCGGTGTCCCAGTCCTTGGGTCTGTGCAGTTCCAGGGAGAGGGGGTGAAGCCCCACCCAGCCGAGCAGCACCCCTGCCCCCCCCCCCCCCCCGTCAGTTTCCAGTGAGTGCCTCGCTCTTCGCTCGGTGGATATTCCGTGTTGGGGTTTCTCTCTCTCTCTCTCTCATTCTCTGGCTGAATCTGCGGGAATCTCCTGCAAACCATGGATTTAAAAAATGAGCTTCTCAAATCTATCTGGTATGCGTTCACTGCCCTGGATCTGGAGAAGAGCGGGAAGGTTTCCAAGTCTCAGCTCAAGGTAAAGGCACAGAAAGGAAGGAGGGACAGAGTGTGTGTGTGTGTGTAAAATTATCTGATTTTTTTAAAGTGCTGTTAATTTCTGTTCTCAAACCATCCCAGCTGCCCGCTCTCAGGTGGGTGTAAAAGATCCCAGGGCACTATTGGAGGAAGAGAGGGGAGTTCTCCCTGGTGTCCTGACCTACAGCTCTCCCACCACCTCAGGACATCCCAAAACGTTTTACAGCCAATGATGTACCTTTGAGGTGTGGTCGCTGTTCGAAACACGGCAGCCAATTTGCGCACAGCAAGATTCCACAAACAGCAATGGAACAAATGGCCAGATAATCTGTTTTCGTGATGTTCTTTGAGGGATAAAAATTGACCAGGACACCGGGGAAAATTCCCCTGCTCTTCCTCAAATAGTGGCCGTGGGATCGTTTGCATCCACCTGAGAGGGCTGGTGGGGCCTCAGTTTAACATCTCATCCAAAAGACAGCACAGGCCGGGCTGGACCGGGCCGGGTGGACATTATTGCATCCAATGTTTCAAAAATGATTACAAGGTCACAGGATAAAATCTGGAAGTATTGGTTAGGTGATGCCAAGCTTGGGTTTTGAAAGCCTGTGGATTCCAGTAGGAAGCGTGGACTGAGTGAGGGGAACAGGCCAGAAAATGTCACAGTTCTAATTTAAACTAGTGAGTACAAAGCAACCATTAAAGGGGAAGGGACCAGTCATGAAATAGGCCCATTAAAGGGGAAGGGACCAGTCATGAAATAGGCCCATTAAAGGGGAAGGGACCAGTCATGAAATAGGCCCATTAAAGTGAAAGGGACCAGTCATGAAATAGGCCCATTAAAGTGAAAGGGACCAGTCATGAAATAGGCCCATTAAAGGGGAAGGGACAATCCAATAAATAGGCCCATTAAAGGGGAAGGAACATGCCATTAAATCGGTACATTGATGGAGAATGTAACTGCTGAGGTGACGTAACATCTTTCTATTACATTACTTGCTCTATCTGTTTAATTGCTATGAACCGAGTTCTCTACGTCCTGTTGCACTGACTGCAGTAATCTCCTCTCACTCACTAAACTACCTGCCCCATCAGATCGGTGTCCTACAACAACTCCATATCTCCCAGTACGCAGGGTAACTGATGTCACCACAGTACTGTCTAAACCATTAAAATATCACTCTCATTTACTAGGGATTGTGGGACCGCTGTTTGTTCATAACTAGGAGTTGGAAAATGTCCATGTCAGGGTAACACAGTTGGTCTAAGTTAATGTGGGTGACCTGGGGAAAAAGGTTAAACACCTCACCCCCAGTGAACTGCAGAGAGCAGGGAGTAATGTTGGAGGGAGCGGGGAGTAATGTTGGAGGGAGCGGGGAGTAATGTTGGAGGGAGCGGGGAGTAATGTTGGAGGGAGCGGGGAGTAATGTTGGAGGGAGCGGGGAGTAATGTTGGAGAGAGCGGGGAGTAATGTTGGAGAGGACGGGGAGTAATGTTGGAGAGGGCGGGGAGTAATGAGCTGGAGAGGGCGGGGAGTAATGTTGGAGAGGACGGGGAGTAATGTTGGAGAGGACGGGGAGTAATGAGCTGGAGAGGGCGGGGAGTAATGTTGGAGAGGACGGGGAGTAATGTTGGAGAGGACGGGGAGTAATGAGCTGGAGAGGGCGGGGAGTAATGTTGGAGAGGGCGGGGAGTAATGTTGGAGAGGACGGGGAGTAATGAGCTGGAGAGGGCGGGGAGTAATGTTGGAGAGGGCGGGGAGTAATGTTGGAGAGGGCGGGGAGTAATGAGCTGGAGAGGGCGGGGAGTAATGTTGGAGAGGACGGGGAGTAATGTTGGAGAGGACGGGGAGTAATGAGCTGGAGAGGGCGGGGAGTAATGTTGGAGAGGGCGGGGAGTAATGTTGGAGAGGGCGGGGAGTAAGGTGCTGGAGAGGGCGGGGAGTAACGTTGGAGAGGGCGGGGAGTAACGTTGGAGAGGGCGGGGAGTAACGTTGGAGAGGGCGGGGAGTAACGTTGGAGAGGGCGGGGAGTAACGTTGGAGAGGGCGGGGAGTAACGTTGGAGAGGGCGGGGAGTAACGTTGGAGTGGGCGGGGAGTGATGTTGGAGAGGGCGGGGAGTAACGTTGGAGAGGGCGGGGAGTAACGTTGGAGAGGGCGGGGAGTAACGTTGGAGAGGGCGGGGAGTAACGTTGGAGAGGGCGGGGAGTAACGTTGGAGAGGGCGGGGAGTAACGTTGGAGTGGGCGGGGAGTAATGTTGGAGTGGGCGGTGAGTGATGTTGGAGAGGGCGGGGAGTAAGGTGCTGGAGAGGGCGGGGAGTAACGTTGGAGTGGGCGGGGAGTGATGAGCTGGAGAGGGCGGGGAGTGATGAGCTGGAGAGGGCGGGGAGTAATGGAGAGAGCAGGGAGTAACGTTGGAGAGGGCGGGGAGTAACGTTGGAGAGGGTGGGGAGTAATGGAGAGGGCGGGGAGTAACGTTGGAGAGGGCGGGGAGTAACGTTGGAGAGGGCGGGGAGTAACGTTGGAGAGGGCGGGGAGTAACGTTGGAGAGGGTGGGGAGTAATGGAGAGAGCAGGGAGTAACGTTGGAGAGGGCGGGGAGTAACGTTGGAGAGGGCGGGGAGTAACGTTGGAGAGGGCGGGGAGTAACGTTGGAGAGGGCGGGGAGTGATGAGTTGGAGAGCGCGCAACACGTAAGCATGCACTTACACACACACACTCGCACTCACATTCACACACACACATTCACACACACACATTCACACACACACATTCACACACACACTCGCACTCGCACACACATTCACACACACACATTCACACACACACTCATGCACATTGACACACACTCTCACACTTACACTCACACTAACACTCGCAGTAAAACTCACACTCAGACGCACACATTCACACACATGTTGGCACACACTCACAATTCAGCAGATGTGACTCCAGGAGACTGATCTTTTGCAGTCTCGCTCAGAAGTGTGCTGAGGTCAATGGTTGACGATCACCTGCAGTCCCAGCTGTGACCAGCAACCTCCAAAGAGGCTGCGAGGTTGTCTGTGGTGTCAAGGTGAGTTGAGTGTTTGACGTGCTGTGTTATGTTTTGACCCAGTGACAGAATGTTATTGGACGTTCCCGATGTGTTTTCCAGGTGCTCTCCCACAACCTGTACACGGCGCTGAACATTCCCCACGATGCCACAGCCCTGGAGGACCACTTCCGTGATGACAATGATGGGCCTGTTTCCAGCCATGGCTACATGCCTTATCTCAACAAGTACATCCTGGACAAAGTGAGTCAGCGTTCAGGGTTCTGCTTTATGTGACACAGGATCCCTAGCAGGACCTTACCTTGACCAGGCCAGCTGTCTCACGACTGGGGTCAGAAGGCTTCACACACAAGCAGCAGCACAGGGCACAGTACTGGCACCTGGGTTCACCCATCTTCCAAAATCACCCATTTCTGACTCGGGCACACTGCTGTGGGATCATACTGAGGTCAAGGGCACACAGGAGGGGCAACAACAACTTGCATTTTTATATAGCACTTTTAACGTAGTAAAACGTCCCAAGGTCCTTCACAGGAGCGATTGTCAAACGAAAATGGACAATGAGCCACATAAGGAGATATTAGGACAGGTGGTCAAAGCTCGGTCAAAGAGGTAGGTTTTAAGGAGAGTCTTAAAGGAGGAGAGAGAGAGGCGGAGAGGTTTATGGAGAGAATTCCAGAGCTCAGGGCCTAGGCAGCCACCAATGATGGGACGAAGGGAGTGGGGGATGTACTAGAGGTCAGAATTGGAGGAGCGCAGAGATCTCGGAGGGTTGTAGGGCCGGAGGAGGTTACAGAGATAGGGAGGGGCGAGGCCATGGAGGGATTCGAACACAAGGATGAGAATTTTGTATTTGAGGTGTTGCTGGACCGAGAGCCAATGTAGGTCAGCGAGCACAGGGACAGGTAGGGACCTGAAGACTTTAACATGGCCAATCTCGCCTGCACTGAACTCAAGCTGCTGAGTTCCCACAGTCTCATTGTTCAGTTCTGTCCACACACCCCTTTAATAATCTCTTTCAGTAATTATCCAGCACCTTTCTGACCACTGTAATCAAACAGGACTCGGGCCAAAGGATTCTGCATCCTGATAACCTGATATGGTTCGAACCTCCTTCTAACCTGCCCCTTTTATGTATCAATTGCTTATCTTTCACATCACAGCCCCTCGACTAAGATTTACTAAGATTGTGTCAGCTGTGGCCCAGTGATAGCACTCGCCCCTGTGAGTCAGGTGACTGTAGGTTCAAGTCCCACTCCAGAGACTTGAGCACGTAATCCAGGCTGACACTCCCAGTGCAGTACTGAGGGAGTGCTGCACTGGCAGAGGTGCCGTCTTTCAGATGAGATGTTAAACTGAGGCCCCGTTTGCCCTCACAGGTGGATGTAACAGATCCCATGACACTATTCGAAGAAGAACAAGGGGAGTCTCCCCGGTGTCCTGACCAATATTTATCCCACAACTAATATCACTAAAGCAAATTATCTGGTCATTATCATATTGCTGTTCGTGGGATCTTGCTGTGCACAAATTGGCTGCTGCGTTTCCTACATTACTACACTTCAGAAGTACTTCACTGACTGTGAAGCGCTTTGGGACATCCTGAGGTCAAGAAAGGCGCTATATAAATGCACGCCCTTTTTATCTTTTACTGACCCATCCTCTGTTCATCTGGTCCATTCCTTTCATCAGTTTCAGCCCCTCTCAGCCTGCTGAGTTGGAGAGATGACCGGCTGAGCAGGAGACAGGCACCCCCTCGTGTTAAAGCAGCAGTCGGGCCGCCATGACATCATCGGAGCCCACTCCACATATTTAAAGGGACCCCGCTGGCTTCGGCCAGGCTGCCTGTGACTTAAAACTGCAGTCAGCCAGATCAGGGCGGGAAACAGAGCGGGTAAAGCCTCCCACTCCCCCCCAGCTCCATTTTAACTGCCCCTCCCCCACACATGGTTTCCACTGGGCGGAGGGAGTTAAAATCGACCCTGTAGCGTCTCCAGGAATCTATGAAAACCGGCCAGGAGGTGATTAGAAGTTTGACCTGATTCACCGTCCTGTATTCATATAGACAATTCCCTCTGATTTGTCTCCTGGGTTTACTCCCAGCCGTGTCCCGGGGAGATAGAATTATAGAATCCCACAGCACAAAAGGAGGCCATTCGGCCCATTGTGCCTGTACTGGCTCTTTGAAAGTATGAGTCCTATTCTGCTGCTCCTTCCCCAGAGCCCTGCAACCTTTTCCCTTCAAGTATTTATCCAATTCCATTTTGAAAGCCACGATTGAATCTACTTCCCCCGCCCTTTCAGGCAGCACGTTCCAGATCATAACTATTCGCTGCGTTAAAAAAAGTTCTCTTCATCTCCCCTCTGGTTCTTTTGCCGATCACCTTAAATCTGTGTCCTCTGGTTACCGACCCTTCTGCCACTGGAAACAGTTTCTCCTTATTTACTCTATCAAAACCCTTCATGATTTTGAACACCTCGATCAAATCTCCCCTGAACCTTCTCTCACTAAGGAGAACAACCCCAGCTTCTCCAGTCTCTCCACATGACTGAAGTCCCTCATCCCTGTTACCATTCTAGTAAATCTCCTCTGCACCCTCTCTAAGGCCTCGTCATCCTTCCTAAAGTGCGGTGCCCAGAATCGAACACACTACTCCAGCTGGGGCCGAACCAGTGATTAATCTTTAATTCTTGAAGATTCCTGCACAAGCCGAGAGGGTTGGCCATGTTAGCTGACGTGCTCTGGCCCCAAAGTAGCCAGGGTGCTCTCTCCTCACCCCCTCCCACCCACCCCCCAACTACATGAGAAAAAGATTTAAGAGCCCGACATCATGTCCTCCCTCCCCGCCCCCCCACTACCCGGCTGAGGTTTTCTAATGATGTCCACATTGAGTCTGGCTGTTGTACCGGGGGGGGCGGGGGTTGCTGGTGTAAAATTATCACCAGGGGCCTACGACAAGAAAGGAAACAGTTGCAGTTTGGGCTCCTCTGTCGGCACGGCAGGTTCCCGAGGCAAACATGTTACTTTTTATTGGTGACAGACTGTTCAAGGCCGAATGTGAACAGTTGCTGAGTCTGGAGGGGCCAGCACTCCCTCTGACCAGGCCTGTGCTCTGAGACTCCTCTCCCTCCCTCTGTCCACACACTGTCTGTAACTTTTTCGTTTCCCTTTGTTGAGTGTACACTTAATCCCAGGGTGATGGTAATGTGACAGCTCGGATAGCGGACTGGCCCCTCATGTCTCCATGGATACATTTATCTGAACGTGGCCTTGAATTGTCACAAACGACAAAGGCCATTCTCTGTAGGCCCTGGCTGTTTCTTTTAAAAATGATTTCTTAAAGGGATTGGACACCTTTCGCCCTGGGAGTCCTCAACACTGACTCTGGACCACATGAAATCTCATGGCATCAGGTCAAACATGGGCAAGGAAACCTCCTGCTGATTACCACCTACCGCCCTCCCTCAGCTGATGAATCAGTCCTCCTCCATGTTGAACACCACTTGGAGGAAGCACTGAGGGTAGCAAGGGCACAGAATGTACTCTGGGTGGGGGACTTCAATGTCCATCACCAAGAGTGGCTCGGTAGCACCACTACTGACCGAGCTGGCCGAGTCCTGAAGGACATAGCTGCTAGATTGGGCCTGCGGCAGGTGGTGAGCGAACCAACATGAGGGAAAAACTTACTTGACCTCATCCTCACCAATCTACCTGTCGCAAATGCATCTGTCCATGACAGTATTGGTAGGAGTGACCACCGCACAGTCCTCGTGGAGATGAAGTCCCGTCTTCGCACTGAGGACACCACCCAACATGTTGTGTGGCACTACCACCGTGCTAAATGGGATAGATTCAGAACAGATCTAGCAGCTCAAAACTGGGCATCCATGAGGCGCTGTGGGCCATCAGCAGCAGCAGAATTGTATTCCAGCGCAATCTGTAACCTCATGGCCTGGCATATTCCTCACTCTACCATTACCAACAAGCCAGGGGATCAACCCTGGTTCAATGAGGAGTGTAGAAGAGCATGCCAGGAGCAGCATCAGGAGTACCGAAAAATGAGGTGCCAACCTGGTGAAGCTACAACTCAGGACTACATGCATGCTAAACAGTGGAAGCAACATGCTATAGACAGAGCTAAGCGATTCCACAACCAACGGATCAGATCAAAGCTCTGCAGTCCTGCCACATCCAGTCGTGAATGGTGGTGGACAATTAAACAACTAACGGGAGGAGGAGGCTCTGTAAACATCCCCATCCACAATGATGGCAGAGTCCAGCACGTGAGTGCAAAAGACAAGGCTGAAGCGTTTGCAACCATCTTCAGCCAGAAGTGCCAAGTGGATGATCCATCTCTGCCTCCTCCCGATATCCCCACCAACACAGAAGCCAGTCTTCAGCCAATCCGATTCACTCCACGTGATATCAAGAAACGGCTGAGTGCACTGGATACAGCAAAGGCTATGGGCCCCGACAACATCCCGGCTGTAGTACTGAAGACTTGTGCTCCAGAACTAGCTGCGCCTCTCGCCAAGCTGTTCCAGTACAGTTACAACACTGGCATCTACCCGACATTGTGGAAAATTGCCCAGGTATGTCCTGTCCACAAAAAGCAGGACAAATCCAATCTGGCCAATTACCGCCCCATCAGTCTACTGTAAATCATCAGCAAAGTGATTGAAGGTGTCGTCGACAGTGCTATCAAGCGGCACTTACTCACCAATAACCTGCTCACCGATGCTCAGTTTGGGTTCCGCCAGGACCACTCGGCTCCAGACCTCATTACAGCCTTGGTCCAAACATGGACAAAAGAGCTGAATTCCAGAGGTGAGGTGAGAGTGACTGCCCTTGACATCAAGGCAGCATTTGACCTAGTGTGGCACCAAGGAGCCCTAGTAAAATTGAAGTCAATGGGAATCGGTGGGAAAACTCTCCAGTGGCTGAAGTCATACCTAGCACAAAGGAAGATGGTAGTGGTTGTTGGAGGCCAATCATCTCAGCCCCAGGACATTGCTGCAGGAGTTCCTCAGGGCAGTGTCCTAGGCCCAACCATCTTCAGCTGCTTCATCAATGACCTTCCCTCCATCATAAGGTCAGAAATGGGGATGTTCGCTGATGATTGCACAGTGTTCAGTTCCATTCGTAACCCCTCAGATAATGAAGCAGTCCGAGCCCGCATGCAGCAAGACCTGGACAACATCCAGGCTTGGGCTCATAAGTGGCAAGTAACATTCGCACCAGACAAGTGCCAGGCAATGACCATCTCCAACAAGAGAAAGTCTAACCACCTCCCCTTGACATTCAACGGCATTACCATCGCCGAATCCCCCACCATCAACATCCTGGGGGTCACCATTGACCAGAAACATAACTGGACCAGCCATATAAATACTGTGGCTACAAGAGCAGGTCAGAGGCTGGGTATTCTGTGGCGAGTGACTCACCTCCTGACTCTCCAAAGCCTTTCCACCATCTACAAGGCACAAGTCAGGAGTGTGATGGAATACTCTCCACTTGCCTGGATGATTGCAGCTCCAACAACACTTAAGAAGCTCGACACCATCCATGACAAAGAAGCCCGCTTGATTGGCACCCCATCCACCACCCTAAACATTCACTCCCTTCATCACCGGCGCACAATGGCTGCAGTGTGCACCATCCACAGGATGCACTGCAGCAACTCGCCAAGGCTTCTTCATCAGCACCTCCCAAACCCGCGACCTCTACCACCTAGAAGGACAAGGGCAGCAGGTACATGGGAACAACACCACCTGCACGTTCCCCTCCAAGTCACACACCATCCCGACTTGGAAATATATCGCCGTTCCTTCATCGTCGCTGGGTCAAAATCCTGGAGCTCCCTTCCTAACAGCACTGTGGGAGAACCTTCACCACACGGACTGCAGCGGTTCAAGAAGGCGGCTCCCCACCACCTTCTCGAGGGCGATTAGGGATGGGCAATAAATGCCGGCCTCGCCAGCGACGCCCACATCCCATGAACAAATAAAAATTGAAACTTGCTGTGTTGGTGCCTCACTGCTCATGTCTGACACTATGGGGTGTCATACACAGGTGTATCTGCATGCTGTACCGCCATAAACACCAGGAAATTGCATGGACGTCAACATGTCGGGGCCTCATTTTAATATAATTAACAGCAAACTGGTGGGTGTTCCTGGAACATACCAAAACCCCACCGGAAAATTGGACTGGAGCTAAATGGGCAGAAATTTGGCAAAATGGGTTTCTTCCCATCTTGCCAATCAGTTCCTCCTCCTTATTGCCTGTTAGTTTGCTCTAACTGACTGTAAAATCTACTTTAGTGTCTTTGGGGAGGGGCGGGGAGAGTGGAATTGGTTGGAAGAAGAAATAATAAACATGACTGGAGAAAGTTGGGATATTCTGTAGCAATATTCATTCTCCCTTTAAGGCACGTTTCCTTGGTTTGTGCCTGGGGAAATGGAACAATCTTCCCTCCTGAGAGGTGCTCGCGCCCAGAGCCAGGGAGAGGCGATGTCAGCTCTACACTCCAGGCCTTCACTGTGGCGGGAAGGCTATTAGTTTTTACAATTACATTTTCTGTTTGAGAAAGACTTGCCTTTTACGCAGGGCATCCCAAACACTAAAGTTCCAATGAATGGTAGTCAGTGCTGTAATGTAGGAGCCAATTTGTGCACAATAAGATCCCACAAACAGCAATGTGATGATGACCACATAATGGCCCCTATATTAGAGTGGGATGGGATGGCAGCGGGGTGATTGGGAGCGTGGGTAACCCGCCCAATAAAAAATGTCCGTTTTCCACGCGATCGCGGGTCAATTTACGCCACTTAACGTGGCTTCCGGGTTTGCCGTCGGAAAGCTGCGCAGCGGGCGGACTGCGCACCCGCATCACAGGCTGTCAGCTGGAGGAGCTCTATTTAAAGGGGCAGTCCTCCAATGGCTGCCCCTGGAGCAAACACCCACACAGCACGATGGAGCAGCCCAGGGGAAAGGCTGCTCCTCGATTCAGTGATGCCTCACTCCAGGTGCTACTGGATGGGGTGAGGAGGAGGAGGGATGTGTTCTACCCGGCGATCGGGAGGAAGTGGCCCGTCTCTGCCACCAAGAAGGTCTGGCTCGAGGTGACAGAGGAGGTCACCAGCAGCAGCAACATCTCCCACACCTGGATCCAGTGCAGGAAGCGCTTCAATGACCTAACCAGGTCAGTCAAAGTGAGTACACTTACTCATTCTCCTACACTCCATCTTCCACATCACCGCCCCCACCCCCCAACTCATTCTGCACTGCCAACACTACTCTATCACATCACTCCTCACACCCACTCAAAGCTCATCCTCAACTTACCTGCACTTCCTCAGCACTTCCTCACCTCCCCATTACTCACCCCACCACTGCCACTCACCCAATCCTCATACAATGTCATGTCCCTGTCTCATACTCACCCTCTGATGCATCTCTTTCACGGTCAGCCTCACCCAAACCAATGCATTCATCGGTTGGCCACGTCACCATCACTCACTCACATGTCTGTACTTTCTCCCCTTATAGGAGAAGAGAGCCCAGAATGCACGGGAGAGGGCGAGGACCGGAGGGGGGGCCGAAATAGATCGTCGTCCTCACAGACGCAGAGCAGGAGGCGCTGGAGCTGAGCCTCACCCTCGAGTGCCCGTCCATCGGGGACGCCGAGACTGGCACCCGACAAACGTCTGGTGACAGAACTTTAACATTCAGCACTCACAATATGAATTGATGTTAACATGCCTTGCCATCTTCAGCACCTCAGTATGCTCATCACAAAATGACACATCTATCATCATGCTTAATATTGCCTTCTGTTCTCTTACAGGGCCTTCAGCGACCGCTGTGACGGCAGAGGGCGATTCCTCAGAGGACCTGCCAGCCTCTGAGGGGGCACCGTCACATCTGAGCGAGTCATCCACCAGCGCAGATACACACACCTCGGTGGGTCCCAGTCCGCACCTGGTGAGTTACCACACATGTGAGCACGAGCAGACACTGGTGGCAGGGGCAGCTGTGGAGAGTCCATGTCGGTGGCCGCACTCCTCTCCAGGCTCTGCTCAGCTGGACACAGATACTGAACCCTGGGGGCCATCCTTTAAAAGGAGAATGATCGAGGGGCAGCAGCAAATTTGCGAGGTGCTGGAACAGGTGCCACAATAGCACAGAGGATGGAGGAGTCCAACTCCTGCATGAGTGGAATGGTGGCACAGGTACAGGAGGGAATCTCTGAGATACTGTCACAGGGATGTGAGAGCATCTCTGAGATACTGTCACAGGGATGTGAGGGCATCTCTGAGATACTGTCACAGGGACGTGAGGGCATCTCTGAGATAGTGTTGCGGGTAAGTGCGGGAATGTCTGCGATGGAGGGAAGGCTAGCCTCCATGGAGCTTCAAGCAGGGCTCACCAATGAGGCCATTCAGGCCCTGACAACGGCCGTTCGGACTCAGGGTGAACAACATTCTGCCAACTTAAACAGGCAGGCAGAAACACTAGCACTGGCCTTACAAGGCTTCACTCCACCAAACTGTTGTCCAGCAGAGTGGTAGGAGTGATGTGGGTCTGGCCCAGGGAAGGGATGATGGTGAAAGGGGACATGGAAGTGGGGACGCCACTCAAAGCGCCCCCATGTCTCACCCGTTGCCCCCCCTCTCAACCAGTACCCGCAATGCTGCCTCCTCTCCAGGTGGCCGAGTCTGCCCCTGCACAGGTGCAGGTGGAGCAGTCTTTGGAGGGGCCCTCACGGGCACCGAAACCCAGAGGGTGTCGGCCCAAAGCATCTAATCAGTCAGGGCATGAACAAGAGCAACCTGCCACTACCTCTGCTGCAGCCACGGGTGAAGCACCGCGTAGAAGTAGTTGTAAGTGAAAGGCGAAGGTTTGTGAGCACGAAGGGTGAGCACAAGAGGATGTCGATCATGTTTTTTATTTATATTTGCTTTTTGTTAAACTCACATTAAATATTAGGATTGTCACCACTACTGCTATCTCTTGGCCATTCTTGTCTAGCTTTTCTAATAAGGCCCTTTCATGAGGTTCACCATGAACGGCGACACTTGATGCCACCCATTGGGTCACTCTACAGTGGGTGTATGTGTAGTTGTAGGACTGTTTTGTGCAGGGAGGGACGGGCGGCCTGGTGTGGTCGCTGCTCTATCCAAGTGGTGTGAGGACTGGACTCTTCACACTTTCTGATGTTAGGAGAACCGTTCACATATCAGTGACTCCCTGGCCAGGTGAGCCGCTGTTCTGCCCATGGGTTGCTCCTCCTCCTCCTCCTCCTCCTCAATGTGGGTGGGAGATGTGGATGGGGCCTCCTCAAGTGGCACCCTTCTCTGTTGTGCCACACAGACGACTATAATGCGTCCCACTTTGTCTGGTGCGTATTGAAGCGCTCCCCCAGAATGATCAAGGCACCTAAATTGCATCTTGAGCAGCCCTATAACATGCTCAACTGTAGACCTGGTGGTGATGTGACTGTCATTATATCGATGCTGTTGCTCGGTGATGGGGTTCCTCAGAGGTGTCATGAGCAACGTGTGCAGGGGATATCCCTTGTCCCCGAGGAGCCAGCCCTTACGGGTGTTTGGTGTGTGGAAGAGGGGTGGGATGTTGGATTCCCGGAGGATGAAGGAATTGTGGCAGCTGCCAGGGAATCTGGCGCACACGTGAAGGAATCTCTTGCTGTGGTCACAGATGAGCTGAGTGTTGATGGAGTGATAGCCCTTCCTGTTGATGAACAGTCCTGGCTCGTGTGGAGGTGCTCGTATTGCTATATGGCTGCAATCGATTACACCCTGCACCCGTGGGAAGCCAGACACAGCGTGGAATCCCACTGCCCTCTCCGTCTGGCTGAGGTCGTCCATGGGGAAGTTGATATAGTGCGAGGCCCTGTGAAACAAGCCGTCGGTGACCTGCCTTATGCACTTGTGTGTAGACGACTGAGAGACCCCGGCGATGTCCCCGGGGGCACCCTGGAATGATCCGGAGGTGAAGAAGTTGAGGGCAGTGGTGACTTTGACACCGACAGGTAAGGAGATGCTGCTCGGCCCAGCCGGGAGCAGCTCGGCATGAAGGAGGCTGCAGATGTCTGCGACTACCTGGCGACTGACTCTGAGCCTCCGTATGCACTGCTCCTCAGAGAGGTCCAGGAAGCTGAGCCTCGGTCTGTAGACCCTGTGGCGAGGGTAGTGCCTCCTGCGACATCGCTCCCTCTGTTGTTGCCCTCCGTGCTCTTGTGCAGGTGCCTGTGGTGCAGCACTGTGTTGTGGAGCTCCACGTGGCGGAGGTGGACACCGTGCCTGGCGAGGCTGGTGATGTTGCTCGTCCTCGGATGAAGTGGTGAATGCAGCCATGGGGTCCCCCCATCCTGACGGTGTGAGTTTGAGGGGGTCCGCAAAGTAGTTAAATATATTTGAACAGAAGAGTTTTGGGCGGAAAGTAAGAATTTTGAGTGAAAACACAAAGATCTCGCAGCCAAAACTTTATCTGAAATAACAGAGTTCCCTGCTGCAATAAATGACCTTTTCTCCCCATCTGTCAAATAATCCTTTGCATCTCCCACTGGCTGCTGGCTGAAACACGTCTGTTGCAACAGGGAGTGTTTCCCACAGCACGGGAAACAGGCTGAGGATCCTTCAAAATCGCCGCCTCCCAAAATGTGGAGAATATTAAGTAGTTCAACTAGTAAAACTATCTCAACAATTGTGTAAATGATTATCCCGCCGGCTTTAATTGCCGATGGGACTTCCATATTCAGGCGGCGCCCACCCAGACGCATCAATGGGGAACCTGGAAGTCTCCGTGTTAGAGCCGGGCTCTGAACCTGAACGGGATTGCCCTGATTTTCGGAGTCCCCCCCTCCGTGCCCCAACGCACCCGCAATTTTCCAGGTAAATCGAGCCCAACGTGTTTTAGTGATGATGGGTTGGGGGATAAATATTGACCAGGGCGACGGGGAGAAATCCCCGGCTCTTATTCGAATAGTGCCCTGAAATCATTTACACCAAACTGAGAGGGCAGATGGGGCCTTGGTTTAACGTCTCATCTGAAAGACGGCAGTGCAGCACTCCCTCAGTTCTGCTCTGCAGTGTCAGCCGAGATTTTGTGCTCGATTCTCTGGAGTGGGGCTTAAACCCACGACCTTCTGACTCAGAGGGGAGAGAGCTACCCACCGGGCCAAGGCCGACACTTTCACATCCGTTCATGGTTACGTGGCCTTGGGCACTGTGAGTAGTTTGTGACGATATAGCTCGTATTGGAGTGGGGCGAGCTGGATCTCACAGCCCGTGCGGTCTTGATGGGTGCAGGATTGTGGAATACTCTCCGGTCCCGGAGGCCGATGTACGATATATCAGGCAAATCCGAAATATTTACCCTGCAGGATCAGTGCCCCAGGAATGACTGACCGGAGTGAGGGAGGTCGTCACCTGAGTGGGCTGTGAGATTGTCTCCCTCAGGGCTTCTCTCTTCCCCGGTCCCCTGGAAGTGCAGACAAATCGGCCCCTTGCCCCCCTGAGTTGCTGTTCTTGGGCTGCTCAACCATGGAAACCATCACACCACCCTCTGGGAGATCTGCCTTTGGACAGACGGTGAATGGCACTTAACAGACATGACCTTGTGTTTACTCATTATCTGGTGCTGGAAGGTGAATTCTGACGTTACAATGGAAGGAGCAGAGGGATAAGACTGTCGAGTGTGACATACCCCAAATAAAGGAGATTTATTTATTTATGGGCTGTAGTCCATCGCTGGACTGTCCATGACAAACTGTAGAGGAGGCAATGATCGTCTGTATCCGGAGACTGAGCTCTCTCAAAAGTAGGCCACGGGCTTCTTCGAGTATATGTTTCACTTTTACTAATTCATTCAGTCAGCGCATGTGGCCCCATCTGTATCTTGTTCCCCCCCCCCGCCCCCGGTCTGTATCTTGTCTCCCCACCCCCCACCCCCGTCTGTATCTTGTTTCCCCCCCGTCTGTATCTTGTCTCCCCCCCGTTTGTGTCTTGTCTCCCCCCGTCTGTATCTTGTCTCCCCCCATCTGTATCTTATCTCCCCCCGCCGTCTGTGTCTTGTCTCCCCCCCCCCCGTCTGTATCTTGTCTCCCCCCCCCGTCTGTATCTTATCTCCCCCCCCGTCTGTGTCTTGTCTCCCCCCCAGTCTGTATCTTGTCTCCCCCCCCCTGTCTGTATCTTGTCTCCCCCCCCCGTCTGTGTCTTGTCTCCCACCCCTGTCTGTATCCTGTGCCCACCCATCTATACCTTGTGTTTCCCCACTCTGGTCTGTATATGTAATGATTGAGAGGGGGAGGAGGGGAGAGGGGAGGCTGTGAAGGCCGTTTGATAATTGGTAAATGCCCAAACTAGAAAGCAGTGAAAACTGATGGAGATATTTAAAAGAGCATTTAAAGAGTGAATGGCACTGATAATTTCACAGTGACGTCATTGAACCAGAGAATGCTGGAAACATTCAGCAGGCTGTCCGACACCCATGAAGAGAATGGACAGGCCAATACCATGGGCACAGTCCTTCCCCACCTCCGCCAGTGCTGTGTTTCAACCTCCATCTCAACTCATCAGGCCCTCTCTCCTCTGAGTTCACTGCCCTCCTTTCCTCCCTGAACCCCTCCCTCCATATGAATTCTCCTACCCATATTCACGGCCACCCCCTGACAATTTCCATCTCATGTGACCTCTCCACTCCCTCCATCTCAATCACAGATAAGGCCATCTCTGATCACTTCCTTCTATCCCTCTCCACCCACATCCCCCTTCCAACCCGCACATCCTTCTGTGTCCACCCCTGGAAAAAATTCTTCCCCCAAGTCACCTACAATGGCACTTTTAAATTCCAAACTGTCCAGCTTTTGACCCTCCATTCACCGTGACATTTCTGCAGCTACCGATCTGCTACGGCCGTGCCTTCAGCTGCCTAAAACTCTGGAATTCCCTCCCTAAACTTCTCCGCCTCTTTACCTCTCTCTCCTCCTTAAAGACGCTTCTTAAAACCTACCTCTTTGACCACCTGTCCTATTATCTGTTTATGTGGCTCGGTGTCAAATTTTGTTTGATAATCGCTCCTGAGAAGCAACTTAGGCCGTTTTACTACGTTAAAGACACTGTATAAATACATGTTGTTGTTGTTCCGACTTAGAGTGAGAGGGACCAGGCATGGTCTCACCCTCACCTCCACCTTTGATGCCTTTGTCCCCATTAAAACCATTACTCTCCCTCACCCTGGTCGTTCCCCTTGTACGGCCCTTATCTCCGCTCCCTTAAGTCCAAGGGACGCAGACTTGAAAGCTTGTGGCATTTACTGCCAGAGCTGGCTGGATCACATAAAGTACTGACTGGACCACATAAATCGGACCGTGCTCTCCTCTCCCAAAACTGCTCACTATTCCAGGATCATCCTGGAATGCAAAGATAACCCCCAGCTTCTCTTCACTACAAACCATCTTCTTAAACCCCTCCCCCTGCCCCCTCCATCCTCACCTCCAACAACAAGTGTGAAGAGCTCATGGACTTCTTTGTTACTAAGATTGAGACCATCCGTTCAGCTGCCTCTGCTGCTTCCCCACCGAGCCAAACTTCCCCTACGGTTCCCCCTGCCCTAGCCCTGAACTTGCATCTTTCTCTAGTTTCTCTCCTATCTCCCCTCATGCCCTCTCCAAGCTCATCTTGTTCATGAGACCCACCTCCTGCTCTCTCGACCCTATTCCTACCAAACTTCTGGCCACCCAACTTCCTTCCCCGGCCCCCATGTTAGCTGATATTGTTAACGGTTCCTTCTCCTCAGGTACTGTCCTCCCCTTCAAATTTGCCATCATCACCCCCCCACCCTCAAAAAACCCACCCTTGACCCCTCTGTATTTGCAAGCTACCGCCCCATCTCCAACCTCCCTTTCCTCTCCAAAGTCCTTGAATGTTTTGTCGCCTCCCAAATCCATGCCCATCTTTCTCACAACTCCATGTTTGAATCCCCCCAATCATGTTTCCGCCCCTGCCACAGTACTGAAACGGCCCTTATCAAAGTCACAATTTACATCCTCTGTGACTGTGACGATGGTAAACTATCCCTCCTCATCCTTCTCCACCTGTCTGCAGCCTTTGACACGGTTGACCACACCATCCTCCTCCAACGTCTCTGCTCACATCACTCAGCAGAGTGGGACTGCTCTCGGCCGGTTCCATTCCTATCTATCAAGTCGTAGCCAGAGAATCACCTGCAATGGCTTCTCTTCCCACTCCTGCACCGTTACCTCTGGAGTCCCCCTAGGATCTATCCTTGTCCCCCTCATTTCTCATCTACACACTGCCCCATGGCGACATCATCTGAAAACACATGTCTACTGACGACACCCTGCTCTATCTCACCACCAACGCTCTTGACCCTTCCACTGCCTGTGATTTGTCACACTGCTTATCTGATACCCAGTATTGGATGAGTAGACATTTTCTCCAACTAAATATTGGGAAGACCGAAGCCATTGTCTTGGGTCCCCGCCACAAACTTTGTTCCCTAGCCATTGACTCCATCCCTCTCCCTGGCCACTGTCTGAGGCTGAACCAGACCGTTCGCAACCCTGGCATCCTATTTGACCCTGAGATGAGCTTCTGACTCCATATCCCCTCCATCACCAAGACTACCTACTTCCACCTTTGTAATATCGGCCATCTCCGTCCCTGTATCAGCTCATCTGTTGCTCAAACCCTCATCCATGCTATTTTTACCTCCAGACTTGACTATTCCAATGCTCTCCTGGCCGGCCTCCCATCTTCTATAAACTTCAACTCATCCAAAGCTCTGCTGCCCATGTCCTAACTCGCCCCAAGTCCCGTTCACCCATCACCCCTGTGCTCGCTGACCTACATTGGCTCCTGGTCTGGCAATGCCATGAATTTAAAATTCTGATCCTTGTTTTCAAATCCCTCTATGGCCTCGCCCCCCCCCGACCCTACCTCTGTAACCTCTTCCAGCCCTACAACCCTCCGCGATCTCTGCATTCCTCCAATTCTGGCCTCTTGTGCATGTCCCACTCCCTTTGTTCCACCATTGGCGGCCGTGCCTTCAGCTGCCTAGGCCCTAATTTCTGGAATTCCCTCCTTAAACCTCTCTGTCTCTCCACCTCTCTCTCCTCCTTTAAGATGCTTTTTAAAACCTACCTCTTTGACCAAGCTTCCTGTCCTAATATCTGTTTATGCTGCTCGGTATCAAATTTTGTTTAATAATCACTGCTGTGAAGAGCCTTTGAACGTTTTACTACATAAAGGCGCTATATAAATATAAGTTGTTGTTGTTGTTGTTGTTGTTGTTCCGACATAGGGCCCCCACCCACAGTGCCGAGAGAGTGGGAGGGACAGCCATGGTCTGAAGGTGCTGCAGTCATGGGTGGTCTGCTAGGTCCGACTTTGGGGCTGGAGGATGAGGGGGAGCGGCCAAGAAGACAGGAAAGAGGATGAGATACTGGGCCCGGAGTCTGCGTCGGGCCTGTTTGGAATGGTGTGGGAGGTCAAAGGCCGTGAGATCAAAGTGGGATTGGGAAAGGGAAGGGGGTTTTAGATGTTGAGCCACAAGGAGGTCAGGATCCCACCTGCCCTGTTTGGCAAAGTGGTTACCAACAAGAGTAACAACAACTTGCATTTATTTGTAGTAAAACTTCCCAAGCCGCTTCACAGGAGCAAAATTAGAGAAAAATTGACTCCGAGCCAGAGAAGGGCACATTCGGACAGGTGACCAAAACCTTAGTCAAAAAGGTAGGTTTTAAGGATGGTCTTAAAGGAGGAGAGCGAGGTAGAGAGGCGGAGAGGTTAGGGAGGGAATGCCAGAGTTTAGGGCCTAGACGGCTGAAGGGAATGGCGGATACACAAAACCAGTCTGTGTTTGGGCTCTCCGCTGCAGAGGGGAGAGCAGTGGATGCAGTGTACTCGGTGAGAGGAGATACACGTGAATTGGAGAGTGTTGGGCCCTGGGCAATAATGGGGGGTGGGAAGGGGAGAGTTGGGTGAAGCAATGTTGTGCTGTGGTTAATTGGGGAAGGGAAAGGGGAGTTGGAACTCAGCGTGATGGAAGAATGAAAGGGATCCGGGGGGAATGGTCTCTCCGGAAAGTGGAGAGGGGAGGGGAGGAGTATCTGTGCTTGGTGGTGGGGTCACACTGGAGGTGGTGGAAACGGCAGATAATGGTTTGGTGGAGGCGGAGCTTTCTGGTATTGAGGGTGAGGAGGGGAGGACAAGGGGACCCTGCTGTTGTGAGAGGAAGGGTCAGAGTGTTGGAACAAGGAATGGAATAGGCAGGACGAAGGACGAGTCAGCTACAGCTGAGAGGAGAGGAGGACCTATCAGAGGGTGGGTGCCGAGGGTGGTTTTCACTTGCGTTCATGTATGTGATCGTTCGGTACCCGTTACTGGGCGGAGCTTTCAGAAGGACGGTTGTCATCAGTGCCCTGATCTTTCTCCTCCCCTAATTTTAGATGTCGATTGAATGAAAAGCTTTGACCGTCTGACCCTCCCATTAAGACAACCCTTTTCATTCCAGGTGCAAGATGGTGGTTTTGTTAAAGAAACGTTTAATGACCTTTGCTGGACGTTGACGGCGAAGAAGAACTACAAACCCTCAAATGGGCAGGGCCTGATCTCAGAGAGAGACGCCTTCAGGCTCTGGTGTCTCTTCATCTACCTGTCAGAGGAGAAGTATCCCCTGGTCATGGTCCAGGAGGAGGTGAGGGGCTGCTGCTTTTCACAAAGGGAGGGGAGGAGGCTGGCTGGGGTACGGTGGGATGGGGGCTTTGTAAGGGGTGTCAGGGTTTGTTGGAGGATGTTCCAAGGGCAGGGGTCTGCTACATCTGTCAAGTAGGCAAGGCATTAAACAATGTGCATTTATATAGCGCCTTTAAAGTAGTAAAACGTCCCAAGGCGCTTCACAGGAGCGTTATCAGAAAAAATTGACGCTGGGCCAAAGAATGAGATATTAGGACAGGTGACCAAAAACTTGGTCAAAGAGGTAGATTTTAAGGAGGGTCTTAAAGCAGGAGAGAGAGGTAGAGAGGTGGAAAAGTTTAGAGAGGGTATTGTGCCTGGGCAAATGAAGGCACAGCCGGCAATGGTGGGGGAAAGCGAGTGGGAGATGCACAAAGGGCCAGAACTGGAGGAACGCAGAGATCTCGGAGAGTTGTAGGACTGGAGGAGATTACAGAAAAAGGGAGGGACGAGGCCACGGAGGGATCTGAAAACACAAAACCCTGTGTGTAAATGGAAAGGGGAAGGCAGTGTTCATACGTGGCATGATGCCTTTTGTTTTAATGTATCACTTGTTAAATATTACTGGGTGACCATGAAACTTGACAGTGGGATTCAGAAGCAGGCGATATGGCCACCTGACTCTGGGAGCTTTTAACATCAGACCATGAGATTGATTTATCAATCTGACAAGATCGTGTGGGGCAAACATGGGGGCTAAATGTGCCTTCAGTGTCATCCACACACATTTATCTGGAGATAACCAGACTCTTACTCAAGTCCAAACCATCTCGTTACACAGATGTTTTGTTAGAAGCAGCTGTTTTGGACAGTTCTCCCCTCCCCCATCCCAAGTACAGCAGGGTTATATTTAAAATAAGCCCCAGTGTTGTTTGTGCTGAAGTTATGGCGCAATCAGGGGAGAAAGTACCAGAACCAGGCAACTGATTGAGGCAAACGGTGGCCTTGGATTGTTGAAAAACAAGTTTTATTTTACTCTGATCATTCACTTTTATTCTCTGGTGTAGTGTGATCTGCCCCTTCAGATGACCCCGCCCCCATGGATATCTGCCCATTTAGATGACCCCACCCCCATGGATATCTGCCCATTTAGATGACCCCGCCCCCATGGATATCTGCCCATTTAGATGACCCCACCTCCATGGATATCTGCCCATTTAGATGACCCCCGCCCCCATGGATATCTGCCCCTTTAGATGACCCCTCCCCCATGGATATCTGCCCCTTTAGATGATCCCTCCCCCATGGTTATCTGCCCCTTTCGATGACCCCTCCCCCATGGATATCTGCCCCTTTAGATGACCCCTCCCCCATGGTTATCTGCACCTTTAGATGACCCCTCCCCCATGGTTATCTGCCCCTTTAGATGACCCCTCCCCCATGGATATCTGCCACTTTAGATGACCCTTCCCCCATGGATATCTGCCCCTTTAGATGACCCCTTCCCCATGGATATCTGCCCCTTTAGATGACCCCTCCCCCATGGATATCTGCCCCTTTAGATGACCCCTCCCCCATGGATAGCTGCCCCTTTAGATGACTCCTCCCCCGTGGATATCTGCCCCTTTAGATGACCCCTCCCCCGTGGATATCTGCCCCTTTAGATGACCTCTCCCCCGTGGATATCTGCCCCTTTAGATGACCCCTCCCCCGTGGTTATCTGCCCCTTTAGATGACCCCTCCCCCATGGATATCTGCCACTTTAGATGACCCTTCCCCCATGGATATCTGCCCCTTTAGATGACCCCTTCCCCATGGATATCTGCCCCTTTAGATGACCCCTCCCCCATGGATATCTGCCCCTTTAGATGACCCCTCCCCCATGGATATCTGCCCCTTTAGATGACTCCTCCCCCGTGGATATCTGCCCCTTTAGATGACCCCTCCCCCGTGGATATCTGCCCCTTTAGATGACCCCTCCCCCGTGGATATCTGCCCCTTTAGATGACCCCTCCCCCGTGGATATCTGCCCCTTTAGATGACCCCTCCCCCATGGATATCTGCCACTTTAGATGACCCTTCCCCCATGGATATCTGCCCCTTTAGATGACCCCTTCCCCATGGATATCTGCCCCTTTAGATGACCCCTCCCCCATGGATATCTGCCCCTTTAGATGACCCCTCCCCCATGGATATCTGCCCCTTTAGATGACTCCTCCCCCGTGGATATCTGCCCCTTTAGATGACCCCTCCCCCGTGGATATCTGCCCCTTTAGATAACCCCTCCCCCGTGGATATCTGCCCCTTTAGATGACCCCTCCCCCGTGGATATCTGCCCCTTTAGATGACCCCTCCCCCATGGATATCTGCCCCTTGAGATGACCCTCCCCCGTGGATATCTGCCCCTTTAGATAACCCCTCCCCCGTGGATATCTGCCCCTTTAGATGACCCCTCGACCAATGTAATCCTATGTAATTTATGTGAAATGTAAAGCCTGTGTTCAGGTGACAGTGTGATGGAGATTAATGGCGCACTGTCAGCACAGACTGTGAGGGAGCCGTCAGTCTCTTTTATTAAACAGTGGGTTTAAATGGTGTGAAAACCTGTCAATGTGATGCTCAGAAGCCTGATTGTGTCTCCAATTGTTCCCACCTCCCAACGGGCAGGTGGGGAAGGGGCAAGTGGGGAAGGGGCAGGTGGGGAAGGGGCAGGTGTGGAAGGGGCAGGTGGGGAAGGGGCAGGTGTGGAAGGGGCAGGTGTGGAAGGGGCAGGTGGGGAAGGGGCAGGTGGGGAACGGGCAGGTGGGGAAGGGGCAGGTGTGGAAGGGGCAGGTTGGGAACGGGCAGGTGGGGAAGGGGCAGGTGGGGAAGGGGCAGGTGGGGGAGGGAAAGTGGGGAAGGGGCAGGTGGGGAAGGGGCAGGTGTGGAATGGGCAGGTGGGGAATGGGCAGGTGGAGAACGGGCAGGTGGGGAAGGGGCAGGTGGGGAAGGGGCAAGTGGGGAAGGGGCAGGTGGGGAAGGGGCAGGTGGGGAAGGGGCAGGTGGGGAACGGGCAGGTGGGGAAGGGGCAGGTGGGGAAGGGGCAGGTGGGGAAGGGGCAGGTGGGGAAGGGGCAGGTGGGGAAGGGGCAGGTGTGGAAGGGGCAGGTGGGGAAGGGGCAGGTGGGGAACGGGCAGGTGGGGAAGGGGCAGGTGTGGAAGGGGCAGGTGGGGAATGGGCAGGTGCGGAACGGGGAGGTGCGGAACGGGCAGGTGGGGAAGGGGCAGGTGGGGAAGGGGCAGGTGTGGAAGGAGCAGGTGTGGAAGGGGCAGGTGGGGAAGGGGCAAGTGGGGAAGGGGCAGGTGGGGAAGGGGCAAATGGGGAAGGGGCAGGTGGAGAACGGGCAGGTGGGGAAGGGGCAGGTTGGGAACGGGCAGGTGGGGAAGGGGCAGGTGGGGAACGGGCAGGTGGGGAAGGGGCAGGTGGGGAAGGGGCAGGTGTGGAAGGGGCAGGTGGGGAAGGGGCAGGTTGGGAACGGGCAGGTGTGGAAGGGGCAGGTGGGGAACGGGCAGGTGGGGAAGGGGCAAGTGGGGAACGGGCAGGTGGTGAAGGGGCAAGTGGGGAAGGGGCAGGTGGGGAAGGGGCAGGTGGGGAACGGGCAGGTGGGGAAGGGGCAGGTGTGGAAGGGGCAGGTGGGGAACGAGCAGGTGGGGAAGGGGCAGGTGGGGAAGGGGCAGGTGGGGAACGGGCAGGTGGGGAAGGGGCAGGTGGGGAACGGGCAGGTGGGGAAGGGGCAGGTGTGGAAGGGGCAGGTGGGGAAGGGGCAGGTGTGGAAGGGGCAGGTTGGGAACGGGCAGGTGGGGAACGGGCAGGTGGGAAGGGGCAGGTGGGGAAGGGGCAGGTGGAGAACGGGCAGGTGGGGAAGGGGCAGGTGGGGAACGGGCAGGTGGGGAAGGGGAAAGTGGGGAAGGGGCAGGTGGGGAAGGGGCAGGTGTGGAATGGGCAGGTGGGGAAGGGGCAGGTGGAGAACGGGCAGGTGGGGAAGGGGCAAGTGGGGAAGGGGCAGGTGGGGAAGGGGCAAGTGGGGAAGGGGCAGGTGGGGAAGGGGCAGGTGTGCAATGGGCAGGTGGGGAAGGGGCAGGTGGAGAACGGGCAGGTGGGGAAGGGGCAGGTGTGGAAGGGGCAGGTGGAGAACGGGCAGGTTGGGAACGGGCAGGTGGGGAAGGGGCAAGTGGGGAACGGGCAGTTGGGGAAGGGGCAGGTGTGGAAGGGGCAGGTGGGGAAGGGGCAGGTTAGGAACGGGCAGGTGGGGAACGGGCAGGTGGGGAACGGGCAGGTGGGGAAGGGGCAGGTGTGGAAGGGGCAGGTGTGGAAGGGGCAGGTGGGAAAGGGGCAGGTGCGGAACGGGGAGGTGGGGAACGGGCAGGTGGGGAACGGGCAGGTGGGCAAGGGGCAGGTGTGGAAGGGGCAGGTGTGCAAGGGGCAGGTGGGGAAGGGGCAGGTGCGGAACGGGGAGGTGCGGAACGGGCAGGTGGGGAAGGGGCAGGTGGGGAAGGGGCAGGTGGGGAAGGAGCAGGTGTGGAAGGGGCAGGTGGGGAACGGGCAGGTGGGGAAGGGGCAAGTGGGGAATGGGCAGGTGGGGAAGGGGCAGGTGGGGAAGGGGCAGGTGGAGAACGGGCAGGTGGGGAAGGGGCAGGTTGGGAACGGGCAGGTGGGGAAGGGGCAAGTGGGGAACAGGCAGGTGGGGAAGGGGCAGGTGGGGAAGGGGCAGGTGTGGAAGGGGCAGGTGGGGAAGGGGCAGGTGGGGAAGGGGCAGGTGGGGAACGGGCAGGTGGGGAAGGGGCAGGTGTGGAAGGGGCAGGTGGGGAAGGGGCAGGTGCGGAACGGGGAGGTGCGGAACGGGCAGGTGGGGAAGGGGCAGGTGGGAAAGGGCAGGTGTGGAACGGGCAGGTGGGGAAGGGGCAGGTGGGGAAGGGGCAGGTGTGGAACGGGCAGGTGGGGAAGGGGCAGGTGGGGAACGGGCAGGTGGGGAAGGGGCAGGTGTGGAAGGGGCAGGTGGGGAACGAGCAGGTGGGGAAGGGGCAGGTGGGGAAGGGGCAGGTGGGGAACGGGCAGGTGGGGAAGGGGCAGGTGGGGAAGGGGCAGGTGGGGAACGGGCAGGTGGGGAAGGGGCAGGTGTGGAAGGGGCAGGTGGGGAAGGGGCAGGTGTGGAAGGGGCAGGTTGGGAAAGGGCAGGTGGGGAACGTGCAGGTGGGAACGGGCAGGTGGGGAAGGGGCAGATGGAGAACGGGCAGGTGGGGAAGGGGCAGGTGGGGAACGGGCAGGTGGGGAAGGGGAAAGTGGGGAAGGGGCAGGTGGGGAAGGGGCAGGTGTGGAATGGGCAGGTGGGGAAGGGGCAGGTGGAGAACGGGCAGGTGGGGAAGGGGCAGGTGGGGAAGGGGCAGGTGTGGAAGGGGCAGGTGGAGAACGGGCAGGTTGGGAACGGGCAGGTGGGGAAGGGGCAGGTGGGGAACGGGCAGGTGGGGAAGGGGCAGGTGGGAAGGGGCAGGTGTGGAAGGGGCAGGTGGGGAAGGGGCAAGTGGGGAACGGGCAGGTGGGGAAGGGGCAGGTGGGGAAGAAGCAGGTGGGGAAGGGGCAGGTGTGGAAGGGGCAGGTGGGGAAGGGGCAGGTGGGGAACGGGCGGGTGGGGAAGGGGCAGGTGGGGAAGGGGCAGGTGGGGAACTGGCAGGTGTGGAAGGGGCAGGTGGGGAAGGGGCAGGTGGGGAACGGGCAGGTGGGGAAGGGGCAGGTGGGGAAGGGGCAGGTGGGGAAGGGGCAGGTGGAGAACGGGCAGTTGGGGAAGGGGCAGGTTGGGAACGGGCAGGTGGGGAAGGGGCAAGTGGGGAACGGGCAGGTGGAGAACGGGCAGGTGGGGAAGGGGCAAGTGGGGAAGGGGCAGGTGGGGAAGGGGCAGGTGGGGAAGGGGCAGGTGTGGAAGGGGCAGGTGGGGAACGGGCAGGTGGGGAAGGGGCAGGTGTGGAAGGGGCAGGTGGGGAAGGGGCAGGTGCGGAACGGGGAGGTGCGGAAGGGGCAGGTGGGGAAGAGGCAGGTGGGGAAGGGGCAGGTGGGGAAGGGGCAGGTGGGGAAGGGGCAGGTGGAGAACGGGCAGGTGGGGAAGGGGCAGGTTGGGAACGGGCAGGTGGGGAAGGGGCAAGTGGGGAACGGGCAGGTGGGGAAGGGGCAGTTGGGGAAGGGGCAGGTGTGGAAGGGGCAGGTGGGGAAGGGGCAGGTGGAGAAGGGGCAGGAGGGGAATGGGCAGGTGGGGAAGGGGCAGGTGGGGAAGGGGCAGGTGTGGAAGGGGCAGGTGGGGAAGGGGCAGGTGCGGAACGGGGAGTTGCGGAACGGGCAGGTGGGGAAGGGGCAGGTGGGGAAGGGGAAGGTGTGGAAGGGGCATGTGGGGAATGGGCAGGTGGGGAAGGGGCAAGTGGGGAACGGGCAGGTGGGGAAGGGGCAAGTGGGGAAGGGGCAGGTGGGGAAGGGGCAGGTGTGGAACGGGCAGGTGGGGAAGGGGCAGGTGGGGAAGGGGCAGGTGTGGAAGGGGCAGGTGGTGAACGAGCAGGTGGGGAAGGGGCAGGTGGGGAACGGGCAGGTGGGGAAGGGGAAAGTGGGGAAGGGGCAGGTGGGGAAGGGGCAGGTGGGGAAGGGGCAGGTGTGGAAGGGGCAGGTGGGGAAGGGGCAGGTGTGGAAGGGGCAGGTGGTGAACGAGCAGGTGGGGAAGGGGCAGGTGGGGAAGGGGCAGGTGGGGAACGGGCAGGTCGGGAAGGGGCAGGTGGGGAACGGGCAGGTGGGGAAGGGGCAGGTGGGGAAGGGGCAGGTTGGGAACGGGCAGGTGGGGAACGGGCAGGTGGGGAAGGGGAAAGTGGGGAAGGGGCAGGTGGGGAAGGGGCAGGTGTGGAATGGGCAGGTGGGGAAGGGGCAGGTGGGGAACGGGCAGGTGGGGAAGGGGAAAGTGGGGAAGGGGCAGGTGGGGAAGGGGCAGGTGGGGAAGGGGCAGGTGTGGAATGGGCAGGTGGGGAAGGGGCAGGTGGGGAAGGGGCAGCTGTGGAAGGGGCAGGTGGAGAACGGGCAGGTGGGGAAGGGGCAGGTGGGGAACGGGCAGGTGGGGAAGGGGAAAGTGGGGAAGGGGCAGTTGGGGAAGGGGCAGGTGGGGAAGGGGCAGGTGTGGAATGGGCAGGTGGGGAAGGGGCAGGTGGGGAAGGGGCAGCTGTGGAAGGGGCAGGTGGAGAATGGGCAGGTTGGGAACGGGCAGGTGGGGAAGGGGCAAGTGGGGAACGGGCAGGTGGGGAAGGGGCAGGTCGGGAAGGAGCAGTTGGGGAAGGGGCAGGTGTGGAAGGGGCAGGTGGGGAAGGGGCAGGTTGGGAACGGGCAGGTGGGGAACGGGCAGGTGGGGAACGGGAAGGTGGGTTAGGGGCAGGTGTGGAACGGGCAGGTTTGGAAGGGGCAGGTGGGGAAGGGGCAGGTGTGGAAGGGGCAGGTGTGGAAGGGGCAGGTGGGGAAGGGGCAGGTGCGGAACGGGGAGGTGCGGAACGGGCAGGTGGGGAAGGGGCAGGTGGGGAAGGGGCAGGTGGGGAAGTAGCAGGTGTGGAAGGGGCAGGTGGGGAAGGGGCAAGTGGGGAAGGGGCAGGTGGGGAAGGGGCAGGTGTGGAAGGGGCAGGTGGGGAAGGGGCAGGTGCGGAACGGGGAGGTGCGGAACGGGCAGGTGGGGAAGGGGCAGGTGGGGAAGGGGCAGGTGGGGAAGGAGCAGGTGTGGAAGGGGCAGGTGGGGAAGGGGCAGGTGTGGAAGGGGCAGGTGGGGAAGGGGCAAGTGGGGAACGGGCAGGTGGGGAAGGGGCAGGTGGGGAAGGGGCAGGTGTAGAAGGGGCAGGTGGGGAAGGGGCAGGTGGGGAAGGGGCAGGTGGGGAACGGGCAGGTGGGGAAGGGGTAGGTGGGGAAGGGGCAGGTGTGGAAGGGGCAGGTGTGGAAGGGGCAGGTGGGGAAGGGGCAGGTTGGGAACGGGCAGGTGGGGAAGGGGCAGGTGGGGAAGGGGCAGGTGGGGAACGGGCAGGTGGGGAAGGGGCAGGTGGGGAAGGGGCAGGTGGGGAACGGGCAGGTGGGGAAGGGGTAGGTGGGGAAGGGGCAGGTGTGGAAGGGGCAGGTGTGGAAGGGGCAGGTGGGGAAGGGGCAAGTGGGGAACGGGCAGGTGGGGAAGGGGCAAGTGGGGAAGGGGCAGGTGGGGAAGGAGCAGGTGTGGAAGGGGCAGGTGGGGAAGGGGCAGGTTGGGAACGGGCAGGTGTGGAAGGGGCAGGTGGGGAAGGGGCAAGTGGGGAACGGGCAGGTGGGGAAGGGGCAAGTGGGGAAGGGGCAGGTGGGGAAGGGGCAGGTGTGGAACGGGCAGGTGGGGAAGGGGCAGGTGGGGAAGGGGCAGGTGTGGAACGGGCAGGTGGGGAAGGGGCAGGTGGGGAACGGGCAGGTGGGGAAGGGGCAGGTGTGGAAGGGGCAGGTGGGGAACGAGCAGGTGGGGAACGGGCAGGTGGGGAAGGGGCAGGTGGGGAACGGGCAGGTGGGGAAGGGGCAGGTGTGGAAGGGGCAGGTGGGGAAGGGGCATGTGGGGAAGGGCCAGGTGGGGAACGGGCAGGTGGGGAAGGGGCAGGTGGGGAACGGGCAGGTGGGGAAGGGGCAGGTGTGGAAGGGGCAGGTGGGGAAGGGGCAGGTGTGGAAGGGGCAGGTTGGGAACGGGCAGGTGGGGAACGGGCAGGTGGGAACGGGCAGGTGGGGAAGGGGCAGGTGGAGAACGGGCAGGTGGGGAAGGGGCAAGTGGGGAAGGGGCAGGTGGGGAAGGGGCAGGTGGGGAAGGGGCAGGTGGGGAACGGGCAGGTGGGGAAGGGGCAGGTGGGGAACGGGCAGGTGGGGAAGGGGAAAGTGGGGAAGGGGCAGGTGGGGAAGGGGCAGGTGTGGAATGGGCAGGTGGGGAAGGGGCAGGTGGAGAACGGGCAGGTGGGGAAGGGGCAAGTGGGGAAGGGGCAGGTGGGGAAGGGGCAGGTGTGGAATGGGCAGGTGGGGAAGGGGCAGGTAGAGAACGGGCAGGTGGGGAAGGGGCAGGTTGGGAACGGGCAGGTGGGGAACGGGCAGGTGGGGAAGGGGCAGGTGGGGAAGGGGCAGGTGTGGAAGGGGCAGGTGGAGAACGGGCAGGTGGGGAAGGGGCAGGTGGGGAAGGGGCAGGTGTGGAACGGGCAGGTGGGGAACGGGCAGGTGGGAAAGGGGCAGTTGGGGAAGGGGCAGGTGCGGAACGGGGAGGTGGGGAAGGGGCAGGTGGGGAAGGAGCAGGTGTGGAAGGGGCAGGTGGGGAAGGGGCAGGTTGGGAACGGGCAGCTGTGGAAGGGGCAGGTGTGGAAGGGGCAGGTGGGGAACGGGCAGGTGGGGAAGGGGCAAGTGGGGAAGGGGCAGGTGGGGAAGGGGCAGGTGTGGAACAGGCAGGTGGGGAACGGGCAGGTGGGGAACGGGCAGGTGGGAAAGGGGCAGTTGGGGAAGGGGCAGGTGTGGAACGGGCAGGTGGGGAAGGGGCAGGTGGGGAAGGGGCAGGTGTGGAATGGGCAGGTGGGGAAGGGGCATGTGGAGAACGGGCAGGTGGGGAAGGGGCAGGTTGGGAACGGGCAGGTGGGGAACGGGCAGGTGGGGAAGGGGCAGGTGGGGAAGGGGCAGGTGTGGAAGGGGCAGGTGGAGAACGGGCAGGTTGGGAACGGGCAGTTGGGGAAGGGGCAAGTGGGGAATGGGCAGTTGGGGAAGGGGCAGGTGGGGAAGGGGCAGGTGGGGAAGGGGCAGGTGTGGAAGGGGCAGGTGGGGAACGGGCAGGTGGGGAAGAGGCAGGTGGGGAAGGGGCAGGTGGGGAAGGGGCAGGTGGTGAAGGGGCAGGTGTGGAAGGGGCAGGTGGGGAAGGGGCAGGTGCGGAACGGGCAGGTGGGGAAGGGGCAGGTGGGGAAGGAGCAGGTGTGGAAGGGGCAGGTGGGGAACGGGCAGGTGGGGAAGGGGCAAGTGGGGAACGGGCAGGTGGGAAAGGGGCAAGTGGGGAAGGGGCAGGTGGGGAAGGGGCAGGTGCGGAACGGGCAGCTGTGGAAGGGGCAGGTGGGGAAGGGGCAGGTGGGGAACAGGCAGGTGGGGAAGGGGCAAGTGGGGAACGGGCAGGTGGGGAAGGGGCAAGTGGAGAACGGGCAGGTGGGGAACGGGCAGGTGTGGAACGGGCAGGTGGGGAAGGGGCAGGTGGGGAACGGGCAGGTGGGGAAGGGGCAGGTGGGGAAGGGGCAGGTGGGGAACGGGCAGGTGGGGAACGGGCAGGTGGGGAAGGGGCAGGTGGGGAACGGGCAGGTGGGGAAGGGGCAGATGGGGAACGGGCAGGTGGGGAAGGGGCAGTTGTGGAAGGGGCAGGTGGGGAAGGTGCAGGTGTGGAAGCGGCCGGTGGGGAACGGGCAGGTGGGGAACGGGGAGGTGGGGAACGGGCAAGTGGGGAAGGGGCAGGTAGGGAACGGGCAGGTGGGGAACGGGGAGGTGGGGAACGGGCAAGTGGGGAAGGGGCAGGTAGGGAACGGGCAGGTGGGGAACGGGGAGGTGTGGAACGGGCAGGTGGGGAAGGGGCAGGTGGGGAACGGGGAGGTGTGGAACGGGCAGGTGGGGAACGGGCAGGTGGGGAACCGGGAGGTGTGGAACGGGCAGGTTTGGGAAGGGGCAGGTGGGGAACGGGTAGGTGTGGAACGGGGAGGTGGGGAACGGGCAGGTGGGGAACGGGCAGGTGTGGAAGGGGCAGGTGGGGAAGGGGCAGGTGGGGAAGGAGCAGGTGGGGAACGGGCAGGTGGGGAAGGGGCAGGTGCGGAACGGGGAGGTTCGTAACGGGCAGATGGGGAAGGGGCAGGTGGGGAAGGGGCAGGTGGGGAAGGGGCAGGTGTGGAAGGGGCAGGTGTGGAAGGGGCAGGTGAGGAAGGGGCAGGTGGGGAACGGGCAGGTGGGGAACGGGCAGGTGGGGAACGGGGAGGTTCGTAACGGGCAGGTGGGGAAGTGGCAGGTGGGGAAGGGGCAAGTGTGGAACGGGCAGATGGGGAACGGGCAGGTGTGGAAGGGGCAGGTGGGGAAGGGGCAGGTGGGGAACGGGCAGGTGTGGAAGGGGCAGGTTGGGAACGGGCAGGTGGGGAACGGGCAGGTGGGGAAGGGGCAAGTGGGGAAGGGGCAGGTGGGGAAGGGGCAGGTGGGGAAGGGGCAGGTGGGGAACGGGCAGGTGTGGAAGGGGCAGGTTGGGAACGGGCAGGTGGGGAACGGGCAGGTGGGGAAGGGGCAAGTGGGGAAGGGGCAGGTGGGGAAGGGGCAGGTGGGGAACGGGCAGGTGGGGAACGGGCAGGTGGGGAAGGGGCAGGTGGGGAACGGGCAGGTGGGGAAGGGGCAGGTTGGGAACGGGCAGGTGGGGAAGGGGCAAGTGGGGAAGTGGCAGGTGGGGAAGGGGCAGGTGGGGAAGGGGCAGGTGTGGAAGGGGCAGGTGGGGAACGGGGAGGTGGGGAAGGGGCAAGTGGGGAACGGGCAGGTGGGAAAGGGGCAGGTGTGGAAGGGGCAGGTGGGGAACGGGCAGGTGGGGAACGGGCAGGTGGGGAAGGGGCAGGTGGGGAACGGGCAGGTGGGGAAGGGGCAAGTGGGGAACGGGCAGGTGGGGAAGGGGCAGGTGGGGAACGGGCAGGTGGGGAAGGGGCAGGTGGGGAAGGGGCAGGTGGGGAACGGGCAGGTTGGGAACGGGCAGTTGGGGAAAGGGCAGTTGGGGAAGGGGCAAGTGGGGAACGGGCAGTTGGGGAAGGGGCAGGTGGGGAAGGGGCAGGTGTGGAAGGGGCAGGTGGGGAAGGGGCAGGTGGGGAACGGGCAGGTGGGGAACGGGCAGGTGGGGAAGGGGCAGGTGGGGAAGGGGCAGGTGCGGAAGTGGCAGGTGGGGAAGGGGCAGGTGCGGAACGGGCAGGTGGGGAAGGGGCAGGTGGGGAAGGAGCAGGTTGGGAACGGGCAGCTGTGGAAGGGGCAGGTGGGGAAGGGGCAGGTGGGGAAGGGGCAAGTGGGGAACGGGCAGGTGGGGAAGGGGCAAGTGGGGAAGGGGCAGGTGGGGAAGGGGCAGGTGTGGAACGGGCAGGTGGGGAAGGGGCAGGTGGGGAACGGGCAGGTGGGGAAGGGGCAGGTGGGGAACGGGCAGGTGGGGAAGGGGCAGGTGGGGAAGGGGCAGGTGTGGAAGGAGCCGGTGTGGAAGGGGCAGGTGTGGAACGGGGAGGTGGGGAACGGGCAAGTGGGGAAGGGGCAGGTGGGGAACGGGCAGGTGGGGAACGGGGAGGTGTGGAACGGGCAGGTGGGGAAGGGGCAGGTGGGGAACGGGGAGGTGTGGAACGGGCAGGTGGGGAACGGGCAGGTGGGGAACCGGGAGGTGTGGAACGGGCAGGTTTGGGAAGGGGCAGGTGGGGAACGGGTAGGTGGGGAACGGGCAGGTGTGGAAGGGGCAGGTGGGGAAGGGGCAGGTGGGGAAGGGGCAGGTGGGGAAGGGGCAGGTGCGGAACGGGGAGGTGGGGAACGGGCAGGTGGGGAACGGGCAGGTGTGGAAGGGGCAGGTGGGGAAGGGGCAGGTGGGGAAGGGGCAGGTGGGGAAGGGGCAGGTGGGGAAGGGGCAGGTGCGGAACGGGGAGGTTCGTAACGGGCAGATGGGGAAGGGGCAGGTGGGGAAGGGGCAGGTGGGGAAGGGGCAGGTGGGGAAGGGGCAGGTGGGGAACGGGCAGGTGGGGAACGGGCAGGTGCGGAACGGGGAGGTTCGTAACGGGCAGATGGGGAAGGGGCAGGTGGGGAAGGGGCAGGTGCGGAACGGGCAGCTGTGGAAGGGGCAGGTGGGGAAGGGGCAGGTGGGGAACGGGCAGGTGGGGAAGGGGCAAGTGGGGAACGGGCAGGTGGGGAAGGGGCAAGTGGGGAACGGGCAGGTGGGGAACGGGCAGGTGTGGAACGGGCAGGTGGGGAAGGGGCAGGTGGGGAACGGGCAGGTGGGGAAGGGGCAGGTGGGGAAGGGGCAGGTGGGGAACGGGCAGGTGGGGAACGGGCAGATGGGGAACGGGCAGGTGGGGAACGGGCAGGTGTGGAAGGGGCAGGTGGGGAAGGGGCAGGTGGGGAACGGGCAGGTGTGGAAGGGGCAGGTTGGGAACGGGCAGGTGGGGAACGGGCAGGTGGGGAAGGGGCAAGTGGGGAAGGGGCAGGTGTGGAAGGGGCAGGTGGGGAACGGGCAAGTGGGGAAGGGGCAGGTGGGGAAGGAGCAGCTGGGGAACGGGCAGGTGTGGAACGGGCAGTTGGGGAACGGGCAGGTGGGGAAGGGGCAGGTGGGGAACGGGCAGGTGGGGAAGGGGCAGGTTGGGAACGGGCAGGTGGGGAAGGGGCAGGTGTGGAAGGGGCAAGTGGGGAACGGGCAGGTGGGGAAGGGGCAAGTGGGGAACGGGCAGCTGGGAAAGGGGCAGGTGTGGAAGGGGCAGGTGGGGAACGGGCAGGTGGGGAACGGGCAGGTGGGGAAGGGGCAGGTGGGGAACGGGCAAGTGGGGAACGGGCAGGTGGGGAAGGGGCAGGTGGGGAACGGGCAGGTGGGGAAGGGGCAGGTGTGGAAGGGGCAGGTGGAGAATGGGCAGGTGGGGAAGGGGCAGGTGGGGAAGGGGCAGGTGGGGAACGGGCAGGTGGGGAAGGGGCAGGTGGGGAAGTGGCTGGTGGGGAAGGGGCAGGTATGGAATGGGCAGGTGGGGAAGGGGCAGGTGGAGAACGGGCAGGTGGGGAAGGGGCAGGTTGGTAACGGGCAGGTGGGGAAGGGGCAGGTGGGGAAGGGGCAGGTGTGGAAGGGGCAGGTGTTGAAGGGGCAGGTGGGGAACGGGGAGGTGGGGAAGGGGCAAGTGGGGAACGGGCAGGTGGGAAAGGGGCAGGTGTGGAAGGGGCAGGTGGGGAACGGGCAGGTGGGGAACGGGCAGGTGGGGAAGGGGCAGGTGGGGAACGGGCAGGTGGGGAAGGGGCAAGTGGGGAACGGGCAGGTGGGGAAGGGGCAGGTGTCGAAGGGGCAGGTGGAGAATGGGCAGGTGGGGAAGGGGCAGGTGGGGAACGGGCAGGTGGGGAACGGGCAGGTGGGGAAGGGGCAGGTGGGGAAGGGGCAGGTGGGGAACGGGCAGGTTGGGAACGGGCAGGTTGGGAACGGGCAGTTGGGGAAGGGGCAAGTGGGGAACGGGCAGGTGGGGAAGGGGCAGGTGGGGAAGGGGCAGGTGGGGAAGGGGCAGGTGGGGAACGGGCAGGTGGGGAAGGGGCAGGTGGGGAAGGGGCAGGTGGGGAAGGGGCAGGTGCGGAACGGGCAGGTGGGGAAGGGGCAGGTGGGGAAGGAGCAGGTGTGGAAGGGGCAGGTGGGGAACGGGCAGGTTGGGAACGGGCAGCTGTGGAAGGGGCAGGTGGGGAAGGGGCAGGTGGGGAAGCGGCCGGTGGGGAACGAGCAGGTGGGGAACGGGGAGGTGGGGAACGGGCAAGTGGGGAAGGGGCAGGTGGGGAACGGGCAGGTGGGGAACGGGGAGGTGTGGAACGGGCAGGTGGGGAAGGGGCAGGTGGGGAACGGGGAGGTGTGGAACGGGCAGGTTTGGGAAGGGGCAGGTGGGGAACGGGTAGGTGTGGAACGGGGAGGTGGGGAACGGGCAGGTGGGGAACGGGCAGGTGTGGAAGGGGCAGGTGGGGAAGGGGCAGGTGGGGAAGGGGCAGGTGGGGAACGGGCAGGTGGGGAAGGGGCAGGTGCGGAACGGGGAGGTTCGTAACGGGCAGATGGGGAAGGGGCAGGTGGGGAAGGGGCAGGTGGGGAAGGGGCAGGTGGGGAAGGGGCAGGTGTGGAAGGGGCAGGTGGGGAAGGGGCAGGTGGGGAACGGGCAGGTGGGGAAGGGGCAGGTGCGGAACGGGGAGGTTCGTAACTGGCAGGTGGGGAAGTGGCAGGTGGGGAAGGGGCAAGTGTGGAACGGGCAGGTGGGGAAGGGGCAGGTGGGGAAGGAGCAGGTGTGGAAGGGGCAGGTGGGGAAGGGGCAGGTTCGGAACGGGCAGCTGTGGAAGGGGCAGGTGGGGAAGGGGCAGGTGGGGAACGGGCAGGTGGGGAAGGGGCAAGTGGGGAACGGGCAGGTGGGGAAGGGGCAAGTGGGGAAGGGGCAGGTGGGGAAGGGGCAGGTGGGGAAGGGGCAGGTGGGGAAGGGGCAGGTGGGGAACGGGCAGGTGGGGAACGGGCAGGTGGGGAAGGGGCAGGTGGGGAACGGGCAGGTGGGGAAGGGGCAGGTGGGGAACGGGCAGGTGGGGAAGGGGCAGTTGGGGAAGGGGCAGGTGTGGAAGGAGCCGGTGTGGAAGGGGCAGGTGTGGAAGCGGCCGGTGGGGAACGAGCAGGTGGGGAACGGGGAGGTGGGGAACGGGCAAGTGGGGAAGGGGCAGGTGGGTAACGGGCAGGTGGGGAACGGGCAGGTGGGGAAGGGGCAGGTGGGGAAGGGGCAGGTGGGGAACGGGGAGGTGTGGAATGGGCAGGTGGGGAACGGGCAGGTGGGGAACCGGGAGGTGTGGAACGGGCAGGTTTGGGAAGGGGCAGGTGGGGAACGGGCAAGTGGGGAACGGGCAGGTGTGGAAGGGGCAGGTGGGGAACGGGCAGGTGGGAAAGGGGCAGGTGCGGAACGGGGAGGTTCGTAACGGGCAGATGGGGAAGGGGCAGGTCGGGAAGGGGCAGGTGGGGAAGGGGCAGGTGTGGAAGGGGCAGGTGGGGAAGGGGCAGGTGGGGAACGGGCAGGTGGGGAAGGGGCAGGTGCGGAACGGGGAGGTTCGTAACTGGCAGGTGGGGAAGTGGCAGGTGGGGAAGGGGCAAGTGTGGAACGGGCAGATGGGGAACGGGCAGGTGGGGAACGGGCAGGTGTGGAAGGGGCAGGTTGGGAACGGGCAGGTTGGGAACGGGCAGTTGGGGAAGGGGCAAGTGGGGAACGGGCAGGTGGGGAAGGGGCAGGTGGGGAAGGGGCAGGTGGGGAAGGGGCAGGTGGGGAACGGGCAGGTGGGGAAGGGGCAGGTGGGGAAGGGGCAGGTGGGGAAGGGGCAGGTGGGGAAGGGGCAGGTGCAGAACGGGCAGGTGGGGAAGGGGCAGGTGGGGAAGGAGCAGGTGCGGAAGGGGCAGGTGGGGAACGGGCAGGTTGGGAACGGGCAGCTGTGGAAGGGGCAGGTGGGGAAGGGGCAGGTGGGGAAGCGGCCGGTGGGGAACGAGCAGGTGGGGAACGGGGAGGTGGGGAACGGGCAAGTGGGGAAGGGGCAGGTGGGGAACGGGCAGGTGGGGAACGGGGAGGTGTGGAACGGGCAGGTGGGGAAGGGGCAGGTGGGGAACGGGGAGGTGTGGAACGGGCAGGTTTGGGAAGGGGCAGGTGGGGAACGGGTAGGTGTGGAACGGGGAGGTGGGGAACGGGCAGGTGGGGAACGGGCAGGTGTGGAAGGGGCAGGTGGGGAAGGGGCAGGTGGGGAAGGGGCAGGTGGGGAACGGGCAGGTGGGGAAGGGGCAGGTGCGGAACGGGGAGGTTCGTAACGGGCAGATGGGGAAGGGGCAGGTGGGGAAGGGGCAGGTGGGGAAGGGGCAGGTGTGGAAGGGGCAGGTGGGGAAGGGGCAGGTGGGGAACGGGCAGGTGGGGAAGGGGCAGGTGCGGAACGGGGAGGTTCGTAACTGGCAGGTGGGGAAGTGGCAGGTGGGGAAGGGGCAAGTGTGGAACGGGCAGGTGGGGAAGGGGCAGGTGGGGAAGGAGCAGGTGTGGAAGGGGCAGGTGGGGAAGGGGCAGGTTCGGAACGGGCAGCTGTGGAAGGGGCAGGTGGGGAAGGGGCAGGTGGGGAACGGGCAGGTGGGGAAGGGGCAAGTGGGGAACGGGCAGGTGGGGAAGGGGCAAGTGGGGAAGGGGCAGGTGGGGAAGGGGCAGGTGGGGAACGGGCAGGTGGGGAAGGGGCAGGTGCGGAAGGGGCAGGTGGGGAACGGGCAGGTGGGGAACGGGCAGGTGGGGAAGGGGCAGGTGGGGAACGGGCAGGTGGGGAAGGGGCAGGTGGGGAACGGGCAGGTGGGGAAGGGGCAGTTGTGGAAGGGGCAGGTGGGGAAGGGGCAGGTGTGGAAGCGGCCGGTGGGGAACGAGCAGGTGGGGAACGGGGAGGTGGGGAACGGGCAAGTGGGGAAGGGGCAGGTGGGGAACGGGCAGGTGGGGAACGGGCAGGTGGGGAAGGGGCAGGTGGGGAAGGGGCAGGTGGGGAACGGGGAGGTGTGGAATGGGCAGGTGGGGAACGGGCAGGTGGGGAACCGGGAGGTGTGGAACGGGCAGGTTTGGGAAGGGGCAGGTGGGGAACGGGCAAGTGGGGAACGGGCAGGTGTGGAACGGGCAGGTGGGGAACGGGCAGGTGGGGAAGGGGCAGGTGCGGAACGGGGAGGTTCGTAACGGGCAGATGGGGAAGGGGCAGGTCGGGAAGGGGCAGGTGGGGAAGGGGCAGGTGTGGAAGGGGCAGGTGGGGAAGGGGCAGGTGGGGAACGGGCAGGTGGGGAAGGGGCAGGTGCGGAACGGGGAGGTTCGTAACTGGCAGGTGGGGAAGTGGCAGGTGGGGAAGGGGCAAGTGTGGAACGGGCAGATGGGGAACGGGCAGGTGGGGAACGGGCAGGTGTGGAAGGGGCAGGTGGGGAAGGGGCAGGTGGGGAACGGGCAGGTGTGGAAGGGGCAGGTTGGGAACGGGCAGGTGGGGAACGGGCAGGTGGGGAAGGGGCAAGTGGGGAAGGGGCAGGTGTGGAAGGGGCAGGTGGGGAACGGGCAGGTGGGGAAGGGGCAGGTGGGGAAGGAGCAGCTGGGGAACGGGCAGGTGGGGAACGGGCAGGTGGGGAACGGGCAGGTGGGGAAGGGGCAGGTGGGGAACGGGCAGGTGGGGAAGGGGCAGGTTGGGAACGGGCAGGTGGGGAAGGGGCAAGTGGGGAAGTGGCAGGTGGGGAAGGGGCAGGTTGGGAACGGGCAGGTGGGGAAGGGGCAGGTGGGGAAGGGGCAAGTGGGGAACGGGCAGGTGGGGAAGGGGCAGGTGGGGAAGGGGCAGGTGGGGAAGGGGCAGGTGGGGAAGGGGCAGGTGGGGAAGGGGCAGGTTGGGAACGGGCAGTTGGGGAAGGGGCAAGTGGGGAACGGGCAGTTGGGGAAGGGGCAGGTGGGAAGGGGCAGGTGGGGAAGGGGCAGGTGTGGAAGGGGCAGGTGGGGAAGGGGCAGGTGGGGAACGGGCAGGTGGGGAAGGGGCAGGTGGGGAAGGGGCAGGTGGGGAAGGGGCAGGTGGGGAAGGGGCAGGTGTGGAAGGGGCAGGTGGGGAAGGGGCAGGTGCGGAACGGGCAGGTGGGGAAGGGGCAGGTGGGGAAGGGGCAGGTGGGGAAGGGGCAGGTTGGGAACGGGCAGCTGTGGAAGGGGCAGGTGGGGAAGGGGCAGGTGGGGAACGGGCAGGTGGGGAAGGGGCAAGTGGGGAACGGGCAGGTGGGGAAGGGGCAAGTGGGCAAGGGGCAGGTGGGGAAGGGGCAGGTGTGGAACGGGCAGGTGGGGAAGGGGCAGGTGGGGAACGGGCAGGTGGGGAAGGGGCAGGTGGGGAAGGGGCAGGTGGGGAACGGGCAGGTGGGGAACGGGCAGGTGGGGAAGGGGCAGGTGGGGAACGGGCAGGTGGGGAAGGGGCAGGAGGGGAACGGGCAGGTGGGGAAGGGGCAGTTGTGGAAGGAGCAGGTGGGGAAGGGGTAGGTGTGGAAGGAGCCGGTGTGGAAGGGGCAGGTGTGGAAGCGGCCGGTGGGGAACGAGCAGGTGGGGAACGGGGAGGTGGGGAACGGGCAAGTGGGGAAGGGGCAGGTGGGGAACGGGGAGTTGTGGAACGGGCAGGTGGGGAAGGGGCAGGTGGGGAACGCGGAGGTGTGGAACGGGCAGGTGGGGAACGGGCAGGTGTGGAACGGGCAGGTTTGGGAAGGGGCAGGTGGGGAACGGGTAGGTGTGGAACGGGGAGGTGGGGAACGGGCAGGTGGGGAACGGGCAGGTGTGGAAGGGGCAGGTGGGGAAGGGGCAGGTGGGGAAGGGGCAGGTGGGGAAGGGGCAGGTGGGGAACGGGCAGGTGTGGAAGGGGCAGGTTGGGAAGGGGCAGGTGGGGAACGGGCAGGTGTGGAAGGGGCAAGTGGGGAACGGGCAGGTGGGGAAGGGGCAGGTGGGGAAGGGGCAAGTGGGGAAGGGGCAGGTGTGAAAGGGGCAAGTGGGGAACGGGCAGGTGGGGAAGGGGCAGGTGGGGAAGGAGCAGCTGGGGAACGGGCAGGTGGGGAACGGGCAGGTGGGGAACGGGCAGGTGGGGAACGGGCAGGTGGGGAAGGGGCAGGTTGGGAAGGGGCAGGTGCGGAACGGGGAGGTTCGTAACGGGCAGATGGGGAAGGGGCAGGTGGGGAACGGGCAGGTGTGGAAGGGGCAGGTGGGGAAGGGGCAGGTGGGGAACGGGCAGGTGTGGAAGGGGCAGGTTGGGAACGGGCAGGTGGGGAACGGGCAGGTGGGGAAGGGGCAAGTGGGGAAGGGGCAGGTGTGGAAGGGGCAAGTGGGGAACGGGCAGGTGCGGAAGGGGCAGGTGGGGAAGGAGCAGCTGGGGAACGGGCAGGTGGGGAACGGGCAGGTGGGGAACGGGCAGGTGGGGAACGGGCAGGTGGGGAAGGGGCAGGTTGGGAACGGGCAGGTGGGGAAGGGGCAAGTGGGCAAGTGGCAGGTGGGGAACGGTGAGGTGTGGAACGGGCAGGTGGGGAAGGGGCAGGTGGGGAACGGGGAGGTGTGGAACGGGCAGGTGGGGAACGGGCAGGTGGGGAACCGGGAGGTGTGGAACGGGCAGGTTTGGGAAGGGGCAGGTGGGGAACGGGTAGGTGTGGAACGGGGAGGTGGGGAACGGGCAGGTGGGGAACGGGCAGGTGTGGAAGGGGCAGGTGGGGAAGGGGCAGGTGGGGAAGGGGCAGGTGGGGAAGGGGCAGGTGGGGAAGGGGCAGGTGGGGAACGGGCAGGTGGGGAAGGGGCAGGTGCGGAACGGGGAGGTTCGTAACGGGCAGATGGGGAAGGGGCAGGTGGGGAAGGGGCAGGTGGGGAAGGGGCAGGTGTGGAAGGGGCAGGTGGGGAACGGGCAGGTGGGGAAGGGGCAGGTGCGGAACGGGGAGGTTCGTAACTGGCAGGTGGGGAAGTGGCAGGTGGGGAAGGGGCAAGTGTGGAACGGGCAGATGGGGAACGGGCAGGTGGGGAACGGGCAGGTGTGGAAGGGGCAGGTGGGGAAGGGGCAGGTGGGGAACGGGCAGGTGTGGAAGGGGCAGGTTGGGAACGGGCAGGTGGGGAACGGGCAGGTGGGGAAGGGGCAAGTGGGGAAGGGGCAGGTGTGGAAGGGGCAAGTGTGGAACGGGCAGGTGGGGAAGGGGCAGGTGGGGAAGGAGCAGCTGGGGAACGGGCAGGTGGGGAACGGGCAGGTGGGGAAGGGGCAGGTGGGGAACGGGCAGGTGGGGAAGGGGCAGGTTGGGAACGGGCAGGTGGGGAAGGGGCAAGTGGGGAAGTGGCAGGTGGGGAAGGGGCAGGTGGGGAATGGGCAGGTGTGGAATGGGCAGGTGGGGAAGGGGCAGGTGGAGAACGGGCAGGTGGGGAAGGGGCAGGTTGGGAAGGGGCAGGTGGGGAAGGGGCAGGTGGGGAAGGGGCAGGTGTGGAAGGGGCAGGTGGGGAACGGGCAGGTGGGGAAGGGGCAAGTGGGGAACGGGCAGGTGGGAAAGGGGCAGGTGTGGAAGGGGCAGTTGGGGAACGGGCAGGTGGGGAACGGGCAGGTGGGGAAGGGGCAGGTGGGGAACGGGCAGGTGGGGAAGGGGCAAATGGGGAACGGGCAGGTGGGGAAGGGGCAGGTGGGGAACGGGCAGGTGGGGAAGGGGCAGGTGTGGAAGGGGCAGGTGGAGAATGGGCAGGTGGGGAAGGGGCAGGTGGGGAACGGGCAGGTGGGGAACGGGCAGGTGGGGAAGGGGCAGGTGGGGAAGGGGCAGGTGGGGAAGGGGCAGGTGGGGAACGGGCAGGTGGGGAAGGGGCAGGTGGGGAAGGGGCAGGTGGGGAACGGGCAGGTGGGGAAGGGGCAGGTGGGGAAGGGGCAGGTGTGGAAGGGGCAGGTGGGGAAGGGGCAGGTGGGGAACGGGCAGGTGGGGAAAGGGCAGGTGGGGAAGGGGCAGGTGTGGAAGGGGCAGGTGTGGAAGGGGCAGGTGGGGAAGGGGCAGGTGTGGAAGGGGCAGGTGGGGAAGGGGCAGGTGCGGAACGGGGAGGTGCGGAACGGGCAGGTGGGGAAGGGGCAGGTGGGGAAGGAGCAGGTGTGGAACAGGCAGGTGGGGAAGGGGCAGGTTGGGAACGGGCAGGTGGGGAACGGGCAGGTGGGGAACAGGCAGGTGTGGAAGGGGCATGTGAGGAAGGGGCAGGTGGGGAAGGGGCAGATGTGGAAGGGGCAGGTGTGGAAGGGGCCGGTGTGGAAGGGGCAGGTGTGGAACGGGGAGGTGTGGAAGGGGCAGGTGGGGAACGGGCAGGTGTGGAAGGGGCAGGTGGGGAAGGGGCAGGTGGGGAAGGGGCAGGTGTGGAACGGGGAGGTGTGGAACGGGGAGGTGTGGAACGGGCAGGTGGGGAAGGGGCAGGTGGGGAACGGGGAGGTGTGGAACGGGCAGGTGGGGAATGGGCAGGTGGGGAACGGGGAGGTGTGGAACGGGCAGGTGGGGAAGGGGCAGGTGGGGAACTGGCAGGTGTGGAACTGGCAGGTGTGGAAGGGGCAGGTGGGGAAGGGGCAGTTGTGGAAGGGGCAGGTGGGGAACGGGCAGGTGGGGAAGGGGCAGGTGCAGAACGGGGAGGTTCGTAACGGGCAGGTGGGGTAGGGGCAGGTGGGGAACGGGCAGGTGGGGAACGGGCAGGTGGGGTAGGGGCAGGTGGGGAACGGGCAGGTGTGGAAGGGGCAGGTGGGGAATGGGCAGGTGGGGAAGGGGCAGGTGGGGAAGGGGCAGGTGGGGAAGGGGCATGTGGGGAAGGGGCAGGTGTGGCTCCTTCCAGTGAGTTGCTGAGCTGCACAAATCAGTAAAGTCCCAGGTTCATTCCCTGGTCTGTGCTGAGTTAGATGACCCTAGTTAATGGGGTACTAGCAGTGCTAGAGTTGGCCTCAGTGTCTCTGGATTAGGGAGGGGGGAAATCAGCTGCCTTCATTTCTATCTAAAGACCCTGGTTGGTTGTGATTGTCAGGGGAGGACAGTATTTGGCTAAGTTGCGATGCCCATTGTGGTCGATTGGCCCGCTGATACTGTCCAGACTCCCAAGTGAATAATGGGCACCTGGGTGAGATGCTGAACGGTGACCGGTGTCCATAAAACTGTCTCCCGGCCTGAGTCAGCCTACTTCCCTTCCAGGTTTCGCACCCGCAAATCTCCCTCCCCCTCCCCCCCCCCACACTCTTCCCATCGGCAAAATCACGTCCCCATGGTGGGTAATTTTAATGGGCCGGCGAGGGTGGGGGGGGGTTAAAAATAAAAAAATGAGAAACCCGACCCCAACCCACCTCTCTCAGTTTTAATGGAGACGGGTTGGGGGATGGGCGACGAACCTGCTCTCTGGAGGCGGGCCCCTCATTTTAAATGGTGATGGAACGGGTGAGTGCCTTTCCAGCACTGCTTGTGGGCCAGGAGGGGCAGGAGTGCTTCCCCCCAGCTCCCCAAGCTTACTGGTAAACCAGCCCCTCAATCGGCAGGACCTCCGGGAAACCCGTATTTCCAGCTTTTAAGGCTGCTAAACCTCCTCCCCGCTCCCTCCCTGCCTCCCCGTTATTATCAGGGCCATAGTGTGGGACTGGAGTCACGTGTAGGCTAGTCTGGGTAGGGGTGCGAGCTTCCCTTCAGTTAGTAGCACTCTCGCCTCTGAGTCAGACAGTTGTGGTTCAAGTCCCACTCCAGATACCTGACACTCCAGTGCACGTACTGAGGGGGTGCTGCACTGTCGGAGGTGCCGTCTTTCGGATGAGACATTAAACCGAGGCCCCATCTGCCCTCTCAGGTGGGCATAAAAGATCCGAAGAAGAGCAGGGGAGTTCTCCCCGGTGTCCTGACCAATATTTATCCCTCAACCAACATCACTAAAACAGATTATCTGGTCATTTATTTTATTGCTGTTTGTGGGATCTTGCTGTACACAAATTGGATGCTGCGTTACAGCAGTGACTACATTTCAGTAGTGGCTGTAAAGTGCTTTAGGACGTCCTGAGGTCGTGACAGGTGCTATAGAAATGCAACTTCTTTCTTTGTGTTCTTTTAGGGGGTGATATTGGTCTGCCCCAGTAGTGGTGAATCAGCCGCCCGTTTTACACGAGTGTTTTACTTCAATTGGAAAGAAAATCAGGCAAGCTGCCGATTGACCACGAGCCAGTTTTACATCACTGGCAACGACCAATTTCACTCCCTGGAGTTTTTAAACACAATTCAGTGGGTTTCCGGCTCAGTTTTTCCTGGCACCAGACTTATTGATTGAATTGATTAACTTGCCATTGTTGGGATTATAAACTTACCATCTCTGGGGTGCTAGTCTAATATTAGAACCACTCCTACCCAGGGTGGGTAAATAGATCTCACACCTCTGATTATCAGCTTCTGCACTTGTGAAGTCGACAGTATAGAGCTATCTCTCAGATATAAAGTTTGAAGTCCTTCCTCTCCCCACCCCATGAGCTGTGGGCAGTGGTTAACCACACGTATTGCAGCTTAACCCAATTTCTCACAATACTAGGTATTTGCCACGCTCTCACTTCCTGTCATGCTACCCAATGGCATCATCTGATGTTCAGAAAAGGAGGTGACCTTTAATGGTAACCAAGGAGACAGAGCCACTTCTGACGGCCGTCAGTACTCGCTGCGGTTCACTCCTGATTTACACGCACATCGTTTATCAGAAACTAGGACAGCACGAGAAGACCGGTCAGAACAGCCACCTGACTCGCTTTTTACCAAACCAATACTTAGTACTCATTCAGTGACCCTAAATACGGCACAGCTCGATGAACAACAAGCAGAGGAACGGTTACAATTCTGAACTGAACAACCATCTACCTTAGTCAATTCATGAGAGTGTAGCTCAGAATCTGCACTGGGAGTCAATGGGAAAGGGTTTAGTATACTAGGATTATATACATTGGGAGTCAATGGGAAAGGGTATAGTATACTAGGATTATATACACTGGGAGTCAATGGGAAAGGGTTTAGTATACTAGGATCATATACACTGGGAGTCAATGGGAAAGGGTTTAGTATACTAGGATCATATACACTGGGAGTCAATGGGAAAGGGTTTAGTATACTAGGATCATATACACTGGGAGTCAATGGGAAAGGGTTTAGTATACTAGGATCATATACACTGGGAGTCAATGGGAAAGGGTTTAGTATACTAGGATTATATACACTGGGAGTCAATGGGAAAGGGTTTAGTATACTAGGATCATATACACTGGGAGTCAATGGGAAAGGGTTTAGTATACTAGGATCATATACACTGGGAGTCAATGGGAAAGGGTTTAGTATACTAGGATCATATACACTGGGAGTCAATGGGAAAGGGTTTAGTATACTAGGATCATATACACTGGGAGTCAATGGGAAAGGGTTTAGTTTCCTAGGATTATATACATTGGGAGTCAATGGGAAAGTGTCTAGTATACAGGGATCATATAAATTGGGAGTCATTAGGGAAGGGGTTTAGTATATTGGGATCATATATATTGGGAGTAAATAGGAAGGGGTTTGGTATACTGGGATTGTATACATTGGAAGACAATAGGAATTTAATATATTAGGATCATATACACTGCGAATGAATGCGAAGGGGTTTAGTGTACTGGCATCATATACACTGATGTGGAGATGCCGGTGATGGACTGGGGTTGACAATTGTAAACAATTTTACAACACCAAGTTATAGTCCAGCAATTTTATTTTAAATTCACAAGCTTTCGGAGGCTTCCTCCTTCCTCAGGTGAACGTTGTTGGAAATGAAATCCTCGAAATGAAATCGCATTTATAAATCACAGAACAATGCTTGGTGATTACAGACAGTTTTTTCAACTGCCCGTTGCCAAGGCAATCAGTGTGCAGACAGACAGGTGTTACCTGCAAGGTCTCCGAATATACAAATCACCAAAAAAAACCCCAAAAAACAAAAAAAAAACAGAGATTGAGAGGTAGAAACATAGAAAAGACAGCAACTGACCCGTTATATTAAAAACAGATAACACTGGGAGTGAATGGGAAAGGACTTCTACAATAGAATAATACACACAGGGAGTGAATGGGAAAGGGTTTGGTATACTGGAATAATATACGCTAGGAGTCAATGTGAAGTAGTTTAGTATAATAATAACAACTTGAATTTATATAGTGCCTTTAACGTAGTAAAATGTCCCAAGGTGCTTCACAGGAGCGATTATCAAACAAAATTTGACACCGAGCCACATAAAGAGATATTAGGACAGGTGACCAAAAGCTTGGTCAAAGAGGTAGGTTTTAAGGAGCGTCTTACAGGAGGAGAGAGAGGTAGAGTGACGGAGAGGTTTAGGGAGGGAATTCCAGAGCTTAGGGCCTAGGCAGCTGAAGGCACGGCCGCCAATGGTGGAGTGAAGAAAATCAGGGATGCGCAAAAGGCAAGAATTGGAGGAGATTTGGAGGAGATCTCAGAGGGTTGTAGGGCTGGAGGAGGTTACAGAGATAGGGAGGGGCGAGGCCATAGAGGGATTTGAAAACAAGGATGAGAATTTTAAAATCGAGGCGTTCCCGGACTGGGAGCCAATGTAGGTCAGCGAGCACAGGGGTGATGGGAGGACAGGACTTGGTGCGAGTTAGGATACGGGCAGCAAAGCTTTGAATAAGCTCAAATTTATGGAGGGTGGAAGATGGGAGGCCAGCCGGGAGAGCATACTGAAGTATACTGGAATAATATACAATAGGAGTCAATGAGAAGTAGTTTAGTATACTGGAATAATATACAATAGGAGTCAATGAGAAGTAGTTTAGTATACTGGAATAATATAGACTAGGAATCAATGGGAAGTAGTTTAGTATACTGGAATAATATAGACTAGGAATCAATGGGAAGTAGTTTAGTATACTGGAATAATATACACTCGGAATCAATGGGAAGTAGTTTAGTATACTGGAATAATTTACACTAGGAGTCAATGGGAAGTAGTTTAGTATACTGGAATAATATATACTTGGAATTAATGGGAAGTACTTTAGTATACTGGAATAATATATACTTGGAATTAATGGGAAGTAGTTTAGTATACTGGAATAATATATACTTGGAATCAATGAGAAGTAGTTTAGTATACTGGAATAATATATACTTGGAATTAATGGGAAGTAGTTTAGTATACTGGAATAATATATACTTGGAATTAATGGGAAGTAGTTTAGTATACTGGAATAATATATACTTGGAATCAATGAGAAGTAGTTTAGTATACTGGAATAATATACACTAGGAATCAATGAGAAGTAGTTTAGTATACTGGAATAATATACACTAGGAGTCAATGAGAAGTAGTTTAGTATACTGGAATAATATATACTTGGAATTAATGGGAAGTAGTTTAGTATACTGGAATAATATATACTTGGAATCAATGAGAAGTAGTTTAGTATACTGGAATAATATACACTAGGAATCAATGGGAAGTAGTTTAGTATACTGGAATAATATACACTAGGAGTCAATGAGAAGTAGTTTAGTATACTGGAATAATATATACTTGGAATTAATGGGAAGTAGTTTAGTATACTGGAATAATATACACTAGGAGTCAATGGGAAGTAGTTTAGTATACTGGAATAATATATACTTGGAATTAATGGGAAGTAGTTTAGTATACTGGAATAATATACACTAGGAGTCAATGGGAAGTAGTTTAGTATATTGGAATAATATACACTAGGAGTCAATGGGAAGTAGTTTAGTATACTGGAATAATATAGACTAGGAGTCAATGTGAAGTAGTTTAGTATACTGGAATAATATACACTAGGAATCAATGGGAAGTAGTTTAGTATACTGGAATAATATACACTAGGAGTCAATAGGAAGTAGTTTAGTATACTGGAATAATATACACTAGGAGTCAATGGGAAGTAGTTTAGTATACTGGAATAATTTACACTAGGAGTCAATGGGAAGTAGTTTAGTATACTGGAATAATATATACTTGGAATTAATGGGAAGTAGTTTAGTATACTGGAATAATATATACTTGGAATCAATGAGAAGTAGTTTAGTATACTGGAATAATATACACTAGGAATCAATGGGAAGTAGTTTAGTATACTGGAATAATATACACTAGGAGTCAATGAGAAGTAGTTTAGTATACTGGAATAATATATACTTGGAATTAATGGGAAGTAGTTCAGTATACTGGAATAATATACACTAGGAGTCAATGGGAAGTAGTTTAGTATACTGGAATAATATATACTTGGAATTAATGGGAAGTAGTTTAGTATACTGGAATAATATACACTAGGAGTCAATGGGAAGTAGTTTAGTATATTGGAATAATATACACTAGGAGTCAATGGGAAGTAGTTTAGTATACTGGAATAATATACACTTGGAGTCAATGTGAAGTAGTTTAGTATACTGGAATAATATACACTAGGAATCAATGGGAAGTAGTTTAGTATACTGGAATAATATACACTAGGAGTCAATAGGAAGTAGTTTAGTATACTGGAATAATATACACTAGGAGTCAATGGGAAGTAGTTTAGTATACTGGAATAATTTACACTAGGAGTCAATGGGAAGTAGTTTAGTATACTGGAATAATATATACTTGGAATTAATGGGAAGTAGTTTAGTATACTGGAATAATATATACTTGGAATTAATGGGAAGTAGTTTAGTATACTGGAATAATATATACTTGGAATCAATGAGAAGTAGTTTAGTATACTGGAATAATATACACTAGGAATCAATGAGAAGTAGTTTAGTATACTGGAATAATATACACTAGGAGTCAATGAGAAGTAGTTTAGTATACTGGAATAATATATACTTGGAATTAATGGGAAGTAGTTTAGTATACTGGAATAATATACACTAGGAGTCAATGGGAAGTAGTTTAGTATACTGGAATAATATATACTTGGAATTAATGGGAAGTAGTTTAGTATACTGGAATAATATACACTAGGAGTCAATGGGAAGTAGTTTAGTATATTGGAATAATATACACTAGGAGTCAATGGGAAGTAGTTTAGTATACTGGAATAATATACACTAGGAGTCAATGGGAAGTAGTTTAGTATACTGGAATAATATACACTAGGAATCAATGGGAAGTAGTTTAGTATACTGGAATAATATACACTAGGAGTCAATAGGAAGTAGTTTAGTATACTGGAATAATATACACTAGGAGTCAATGGGAAGTAGTTTAGTATACTGGAATAATATACACTAGGAATCAATGGGAAGTAGTTTAGTATACTGGAATAATATACACTAGGAGTCAATAGGAAGTAGTTTAGTATACTGGAATAATATACACTAGGAGTCAATAGGAAGTAGTTTAGTATACTGGAATAATATACACTAGGAGTCAATGGGAAGTAGTTTAGTATACTGGAATAATATACACTAGGAGTCAATGAGAAGTAGTTTAGTATACTGGAATAATATACACTAGGAATCAATGGGAAGTAGTTTAGTATACTGGAATAATATACACTAGGAATCAATGGGAAGTAGTTTAGTATACTGGAATAATATACACTAGGAGTCAATAGGAAGTAGTTTAGTATACTGGAATAATATAGACTAGGAATCAATGGGAAGTAGTTTAGTATACTGGAATAATATACACTCGGAGTCAATGGGAAGTAGTTTAGTATACTGGAATAATATACACTAGGAGTCAATGGGAAGTAGTTTAGTATACTGGAATAATATACACTAGGAGTCAATGGGAAGTAGTTTAGTATACTGGAATAATATACACTGGGAGTCAATGGGAAGTAGTTTAGTGTACTGGAATAATATACACTAGGAGTCAATGGGAAGTAGTTTAGTGTATTGGGATCATACACACTGCAAGTGAATGGGAAAGGGTTTAGTGATTACACTTTAAAAGTACTTGATTGGCTGTAAAGTGCTTTGAGACGTCCTGAGGTTGTGAAAGGCGATATATAAGTCTGTCTTCCTTTCTTTCTCTCTCGTTCTCTTTCTCTCTCTTTCTTTCTTTTGTTTTCTTTCTCTTTCACGTTCTCGTCCTCTCTCTTTCTCTCTTTCTTTCTCACTCTCTCTTTTTTTTCTCTCTTTCTTTCCTACTCCAGATCACTACTCAGTGATTACCCTCCAATTGGGTGTGGATGTTAGGTGAGATCAGAAATGGGCACAGCCCTCTGTGCTTGAAAGAAAGACTTACATTTCTATAGCACTTTTCACAGCCTCAGGACGTCCCAAAGCACTTTACAGCTAATGAAGTACTTTTCAAGTGTAGTAATGTAGGAAATGCAGCAGTCAATTTGTGCACAGCATGATCCCACAAACAGCAATGTGATAATGATCAGATAATATGTATTTTTAGTGATGTTGGTTGATGGATAAATATTGGCCAGGACACCGGGAAGAACTCCCCTGCTCTTTTTCTAAATGGTGCATGGGATCTTTTACGTCCACATGAGAGGGCAGACAGGGCCTCGGTTTAACTTCTCATCTGAAAGACGGCCCCTCCAACAGTGCAGCACTCCCTCAGTATTGCACTGATATGTCAGCCTAGATTAGAGGCTCAAGTTTCTGGACTTGAACCCACAACCTCTGATTCAGAGACGAGAGTGAAGACCCATTTCCACTCACTATCTGGCTGTCAGGTGGGCAATGGTCACTGTGCTGAGGTAGCAGTGGGCCAGTGATGCCCGTAGAACCTCAGCAAGTGTCCGGCTTTCAGCAGAGGAGAGGAGAAGAGAAAGCTCCCCAAGGAACTGGTTCGGCCATCTTACCTACGTCCATTTTGTTTCCTTTTCCTGGTCAATGCAGGTTGTGTACTTGCTAAGGAAGTTGTTCATGGCCATGGGGCAGGATTGGCTTCACGAGGAGGAACTGGAAAATTATTTTATCCACAATCCCTCCCTTGCTGAGGGCATCTCAGTCTGGCAATTCCTGGAGATGATGGAGTCAGGGAGCTTCACCAAACCGGCCAGAAAGGAATCTCTCCTTCTGGGGATCCAGTCGGTTTACGAGGAACTGGTGCTGGACGTGATGCAAAAGGTCAGTGTGTATTTTCTAAACCCTTCAGAACTCGTTTAAACGAAGCCCTGAGTCCTGCTGGAAATTTCACCAGCATCTACACTAAAATGAAAGCATGAAGGGACTCTCAGAACTGAATCTGTGAAGGCCTGCATCAAAGAGTCCCTTTTAGGCTGCACCCAGGTCAAACAACTCTCCTGTGTTTGGAAGAGACTCACGAGATACTATCAAGATCTTAGTATTGCATTACCACCCGATACGGACTGTCCAGTCTTCTGTAGACCAGGACGGACCCAGGTTTGAGCTCTGCTCTGTGCTGAGTTAACTAATCTCATCCATGGAAGCAGCTGGGCTACTAAACCTAGCCTCAGGACCCCTGGGCAGGTAGAGGACGAGCAGCCAGGGCTCAGACGTTAATCCTTAATAAAGGCAGTGGGAATGGGGTTGGGGTGGGCTGGTTGTTGTTCCTTCTCCTCTTCCTCCTCCTCTTGATCCTCCTCCTCTTCCTGTTCCTGTTCTTCCTGTATCTCTTCTTCCTCTTCCTCCTCCTCTTGTTCATCCTTCTCATCTTCCTATTTCTCTTCCTCCTCCTCCTCTTGTTCCTCTTCCTGTTCCATTACCTCTTTCTCCTGTTCCTCCTTCTTCTCCTCCTCCTCCTTCTGTTCCCCCTCCCCCTTTTCCATTAATTGGAAAGTTTGTACGTTTGGATGTCTGGCAAGATTAGTATCTGGCCAGGGTGCGATGCCTCCCACGAATGAATAACATGCCACTTGTGCAAGCTGGACGAGGACCCTATGGAGCTGCAAGAGGTGCTGCCTCCAGGACCAGAGGAGAGAAAGGAAGCAATGGAAGAGCAGCTGTGGCTGCAGTTTAAATTAGGACAAGCTCAGGTCCCACTGCACTCTCAGTGTAACAATTTGTTTTCACATGTTATGCACGTGGCCAGTGGTTTTTAGTTTGTGCAGATAAACATACTGAATTGCAAACGTGATCCCCAGAACGATGACGAAAGTCCTGAAGTGCCAAACAGTAAAAAGGGGATCACTTTATTCCGTCACCTTAAAGCAGTATTCCTGATCAGAGGCCGATAATCAGGGCTGGTTTTTAGTTCTCAGCTTTTTTTTTTGTCGAATGCTGTGGCTCATTTTCCCACTCTTCCAGGCTGGTGTGTCTGGCTCTAACTATGAATTCAACATCTGGCGGGACATCCCATGAGTGTGGGCGGACTCTGGGCAGCTGGTCTCCCAACCCCGGGTCTTTCAGTCGTGCTGCAGAAATTCAGCCCCACAAAGCTCAGTGCACTGAGTCTGTTAGAGTTCCAACCTGTTCCCACCACCGATCTCCTGTCTGTGTTTCCAGTCTCTGTCAGCAGTGTCGGATGTACTGAAGCCTGGGTTTCTATTCTGTGCCAGGTGTGAGTTAGTGGTGACTCACTTACACCCCACCACCTTCTGCAGTCACCTCAAGTCGGTGGAAAAACAAACCAGGAGACCCCTGTGGTCAGGCTAAACCACTGTTCAGTTTTATTTATAGATAAGATGATATCAAAAGCAGAAAGCTTAACACGGCACTGCTCGGTACAATATTTAATGACAGTCACAATAATCCACAACAGGGGAAGGAAGGTTCCATTTTCCCAGAAAGATGCCTCTTACCTCTCTGACATGCAACTATTTTTTTGGATGAAGCAGCTCTTTGCCAACCTCTGGTCTTTCAGGACGAGGGCTTGCTGCATGTGGGAGATGTGAGTCACGTGGACTGGCAGGAGCCTATACGTGTTCACCAGAACCAAAAACTCAGCAGCCAGATCTGCGATTTTATCCAACGGAAATAGCCGAGATGCTAACAGTGTTTGCCTGTCATTGCTGGCTTCCAACTCGCATTTCCCCCACACTGAGCTTCACAGCCAATCACAACTAGAAATGACAACTCCTACTGAAGGGAAGCTGCCACCCCACCCGGACTGGGCCTGAACCAGTAACACTGAAAACTCTGGACTTCATATCATTCTCGATGAAGTGCTTTCATTAAAAGTTTAATTTCTTTTGACAAAGACCTGTCAAACTACATTCATCAGTATTTCAGTCACAGAGATAGTCTTTGTTTGTTAAGGCATCTATTTTCTCACCTCCACAGAGAACCATTAAGATTGCGTCTCCCCCACAGCTGAGGCCCTCCATTAGGTTGGCATTTGTTTGTTAAGTTCAATTCGTACCAAACGAGAAAAGACTTCAGCGCTTTAAAACATGTGACTTGTGTTGGTTAGCCATTGTAGTAAACAGTATGCGGTGGTCACTTGGCAGGTCAGAGAGAACAGTCAGGGAACTTCCTGTACTTAAACATGGACACAAAGTTCTACCAATATCGATACATCTCCCTCTTCAAAAGAAATTAAACTTTTAGTAAAAGCACTTCATCGAGACTGATATGAAGTCCAGAGTTTCCATTATTACTGGTTCAGGCCCAGTCTGGGTGGGGTGCCAGTTTCCCTTTCAGTAGGTGGCTGTCTCGCCTCTGAATCAGAAGCTCGTGGATGAGACATTAAACCGAGGCCCCGTCTGCCCTCTCAGGTGGGCGTAAAAGATCCCATGGCACTATTCGAAGAAGAGCAGGGGAGTTCTCCCCGGTGTTCTGGCCAATCTTTATCCTTCAATCAATATTACTAAAACAGATTATGTAGTCGTTATCATGTTGCTGTTTTCTGTAACTTGCTGTGCATAAATTGGCTGCCACTTTTCCTACATTATAACAGAGACTGCACTTTAAAAAGTGCTTAATTGGCTGTAAAGCGCTTTGGGACATCCTGAGGTAGTGAAAGGTGTGATAGAAATGCAAGTTCTTTCTTTTTTCTTCTCCCCAAACCATGGTCCTGTTTCCCCAGTGTCTCTGGTTGTTCCTCAGCACCTTCCCAACTTCCTCTGTCCAATCGGAGATCCAGCTCCTCTCCCACTCACGCTGGTAACCAGCTGTGGCCCGAATTCTACCAATTTCTCCTCCTCTCGGTTTTATCCAGCTCTTCCCAGCACAGCTGGGACCTGCTCGGCTTTGCTGAGCTAAAGTTTCCGTCAGTCACTGGCCTGGGTTTCAGAAGCCGGCGTACTGTGGGGAGGTGAGTTGGTTTGTCTGCCGAGCAGTCCTCGAGCTGGTGAGCTGAGCAGTGTCTCACTTGGTGAATGGTCCCATTGGGGAAGGGTGAGGTGAGGTGAGGGCCCCGTGTCCGACTCGTGCTTTCTCTAAGAGTGCCTTTGCATCTCTGACATTGACCTCTGCCTTGCTATTTGACTGTGGTTACCTTGGTGAGCTGGGGACGTAACTTGACTCAGACTGTTGGTGGTTTCCCTTGTGTTAACCAGTGCTCCATTGTCTGATAAAGGCTCACTTGGAATATCATGGAATGCAAAGCAAGCGCTCATCTTCGTTCTGACCTTGCCCCTCTTGATCAGATCCCATTCCGCCACCATAACTGTCTCACCTTGAGCCTTACATTGTTGGAATTCCCGGGATCAGGCTCCTTGGGATGGTTGTCTGCGCCAGTAGAAGTGTGGCCGGGATTGGTGGAGATTGTGATGCTGGGCAGCCAGTGGGGACTAGTGCCAGTGGGTCCACCCGGAGATCCCAGAGAAGATTTAAAGGCCGCTCTCTTCTGCTTTGCGAGCGGCCGTAGTAAGGGAGCTGGCCACTTGGAATCTGGCGGGCCCCACTCCCGCCATCTTTAAAGTGCCGTAAGCCTGCTCCATCCACCATCGGCGGGACTGGTTTGGAATCGCACCGGGTGATCTTGCCCCGCCTCCTTCTGTGACATCACTTCCCAAACAGACGGAACAGGGAACTTCCTTGGCGTGACAATAGAGTTAGACCCCGATCCGATAGAATCGTTGTTGGGGAGGCTCTGAGAGAGCGTTGTGACTCAATATTGGTTTGGAGCTGCCCTCCTCGAGGGATCTACCAGCTGGCCAATGTCCCCCTAAGCTTTCCCTCCCCCTCAAATGCTGCCCCGTTTATTCGGCCTCACTTCCTGTTTTCTGTCGGCCTCTTCCTGCAGGGTTACATGTGGAAGAAAGGTCACGTGCGGCGGAATTGGAACGAGCGATGGTTCGTCCTGAAGGCCTCCCACATCCAGTATTACATCAAGGAGGACCTCAAGGAGAAGAAGGGGGAAATTCATCTCGATAAGGACAGCTCGGTGGAGGTAAACACCAAGGGACACACTGTCCCATCAAACACTCCCGGGGCAGGTACAACACGGATTTTACAGTATTAGTGGGTACAGTTCTTTCACTGTATAACACTGGGGTACGGTGCAGGTCAGTCTTAGCTCTGTGTCGCAGTTGACATTGAGGGTTGTCCCACCTCTCTCAGTTATTGCTCTCTTCTCACTTCTAACTCCTCCCTCCCCCCCTCCTCCCTGTCCTCCTTCCACCCTCCTCCCTGCCCTCCCTCCTCCCTGCCCTCCCTCCTCCCTCCTCCCTGTGCCTTCCCTTCCCCCTCCCTCCTCCCTGCGCCTTCCTTTCCCCCTCCTCCCTCCTCCCTGCCCCTTCCCCCTCCCTCCTCCCTCCTCCCTCCCCTCCCCCCTCCCCCCTCCCCCCTCCCCCCTGCCCATCCTCCCTGCCCCTTCCCTTCCTCCTCCCTCCTCCCTGCCCCTTCCTTTCCTCCTCCCTCCCCCCTCCTCCCTGCCCCTCCTCCTCCCTCCTCCCTGCCCCTCCCCCTCCCTTCTCCCTGCGCCTTCCCTTCCCCTTCCCCCTCCCTCCTCCCTCTCCCTCCCTCCTCCCTCCCCCTCCCTCCTCCCTGCCCCTCCTCCTCCCTGCCCCTCCTCCTCCCTCCCCCTCCCCCCTCCTCCCTGCCCCTCCTCCTCCCTCCTCCCTGCGCCTTCCCTTCCCCTTCCCCCTCCCCCTCCCTCCTCCCTCCTCCCTGCCCCTTCCTTTCCTCCTCCCTCCCCCCTCCTCCCTGCCCCTCCTCCTCCCTGCCCCTCCTCCTCCCTTCTCCCTGCGCCTTCCCTTCCCCTTCCCCCTCCCTCCTCCCTCCTCCCTCCCCCTCCCTCCTCCCTCCCCCTCCCTCCTCCCTGCCCCTCCTCCTCCCTCCCCCTCCCCCCTCCTCCCTGCCCCTCCTCCTCCCTCCTCCCTGCGCCTTCCCTTCCCCTTCCCCCTCCCCCTCCCTCCTCCCTCCCCCCTCCTCCCTGCCCCTCCTCCTCCCTCCTCCCTGCGCCTTCCCTTCCCCTTCCCCCTCCCTCCTCCCTGCCCTTCCTCCTCCCTCCTCCCTGCGCCTTCCCTTTCCCTTCCCCCTCCCTCCTCCCTCCTCCCTGCTCTCTGCTCTCACATGCTCCTGAGTCGGGTCCTTACTCTGCGTTTCTCTCCTGTAGGCACTGCTCGATAAGGAGGGGAAACGATGTTTGTTCTGTATTAAAACTGCAAACCGAACGTATGAGCTGAGTGCATCAGACACAAAGCATCGACAGGAGTGGATGGAGAGTAAGTGGTCGACCTCAGTGAAATCTGTCCTACCACATTTGGGAGCAGTGTATTCAGCTGTACCTCTCAGTACTGAGCGAGGTCCCCGCCTCCCCTGCTTTGGACCGGGATAACTCGGGGAGCCTTTTTGTTCAGTGCAGTTTCTGGTAATTTCTAAAATGAAGACGGACACCAAGAGTTTATTTTTTGCCTCTCTTTGCCCCTGGGGTCAGCTGGCCATTGTTTATGGGATTCATCGCTGGGCGATAGATCCTTGGGGCACCCCTGCCCCCCGTGGGCCTACCATGTGCCCACACGCATGGGCGGCAGTGAAGGATTTGTTAAATCACCGCACCAATCCCCTCTCCCGCGGCCCACCTTCCTTAGTGTCCGGCTTGGGTTCGGTTGGTGGTTGGTCAGTCAGTTTGAAGGAGGTTAAACGTCCCCCTTGAGGTGATTGTCACTGCTGAGTACGACAGGTGGCACAGGTTAGTGCCAAGTATTTAACTGCTCCCATTCTGACTTCCCCGTCCCCACCCAGCCACATCTGAACCCTTTCTGCAAGTCACCGGGTCAGGCCTCCGAGGGTACCAGGGGGACCACTCTCCCCGTTAGAGTTTGGAAGTAAAGCATTCGGCCATGTTATGAGCACTCGCTCCCTCCACAGCGGGCCCTCTCCTCCACGCTCCGCCCCTGCTGAGCTTCACACCCAGGCACAACAGAAGGGCATCCGCCCCGATTAACTTTATGGCCCCAACATGTTTGGTGGGCTTTCTCTGCAGAGCTGCCCCTCCCTCCCTGATGGCAAACCAAACCTCTGCCGCAGTGCCCCGAGCTCCGCAACCCTGAGACACTGCCCCCCAACCCTGAGACACTGCCCCCCCCCACCGCTGAGACACTGCCCCCCCCCACCCCGAGACACTGCCCCCCCCCCATCCCGAGACACTGCCCCCCCCCACCGCTGAGACACTGCCCCCCCCACCCCAAGACACTGCCCCCCCCACCCCGAGACACTGCCCCCCCCCACCCCGAGACACTGCCCCCCCCACCCCGAGACACTGCCCCCCCCACCCCGAGACACTGCCCCCCCCACCCCGAGACACTGCCGCCCCCCACCGCTGAGACACTGCCCCCCACCCCTGAATCATAGAATCATAGAAGGCCTGCTCTGCCATTCAAAATGATCATGGCTGATCGTCTAACTCAGTACCCTGTTCCCGCTTTTCCCCATATCCCTTGGTCCCTTTAGCATTAAGAAATATATCTATCTCCTTCTTGAATATATTTAATGACTTGGCCTCCACAGCCTTCTGTGGTAGAGAATTCCACTGGTTCACCACCCTCTGAGTGAAGAAATTTCTCCTCATCTCAGTCCTAAATGACATACCCCGTATCCTGAGACTGTGACCCCTGGTTCTGGACTCCCCAGCCATCGGGAACATCCTCCCTGCAGCTAGTCTGTCTAGTCCTGTTAGAATTTTATATGTTTCAATGAGATCACCTCTCATTCTTCTACATTCCAGTGAATACAGGCCCAGTCGACCCAATCTCTCCTCATACGTCAGTCCTGCCATCCCAGGAATCAGTCTGGTAAACACTGCCCCCCCCCACCCTGAGACACTGCCCCCCCCACCCTGAGACACTGCCCCCCCCCACCCTGAGACACTGCCCCCCCCACCCTGAGACACTGCCCCCCCCCACCCTGAGACACTGCCCCCCCCACCCTGAGACACTGCCCCCCCCACCCTGAGACACTGCCCCCCCCCACCCTGAGACACTGCCCCCCCCACCCTGAGACACTGCCCCCCCCACCCTGAGACACTGCCCCCCCCACCCTGAGACACTGCCCCCCCCCACCCTGAGACACTGCCCCCCCCCACCCTGAGACACTGCCCCCCCCCCACCCTGAGACACTGCCCCCCCCACCCTGAGACACTGCCCCCCCCCACCCTGAGACACTGCCCCCCCACCCTGAGACACTGCCCTCCCCCACCCTGAGACACTGCCCCCCCACCCTGAGACACTGCCCCCCCCACCCTGAGACACTGCCCCCCTCCATTCTGAGACACTGCCCCCCCCACCCTGAGACACTGCCCCCCCCCCCACCCTGAGACATCCCCCCCCCACCCTGAGACACTGCCCCCCCACCCTGAGACACTGCCCCCCTCACCCTGAGACACTGCCCCCCCACCCTGAGACACTGCCCCCCCCCACCCTGAGACACTGCCCCCCCCACCCTGAGACACTGCCCCCCCCACCCTGAGACACTGCCCCCCTCACCCTGAGACACTGCCCCCCCCACCCTGAGACACTGCCCCCCCCCACCCTGAGACACTGCCCCCCCCCACCCTGAGACACTGCCCCCCCCCACCCTGAGACACTGCCCCCCCCCACCCGGAGACACTGCCCCCCCCCACCCTGAGACACTGCCCCCCCCCCACCCTGAGACACTGCCCCCCCCCCCACCCTGAGACACTGCCCCCCCACCCTGAGACACTGCCCTCCCCCACCCTGAGACACTGCCCCCCCACCCTGAGACACTGCCCCCCCCACCCTGAGACACTGCCCCCCCCCACCCTGAGACACTGCCCCCCCCCACCCTGAGACACTGCCCCCCCCCCACCCTGAGACATCCCCCCCCCCACCCTGAGACACTGCCCCCCTCACCCTGAGACACTGCCCCCCTCACCCTGAGACACTGCCCCCCCCACCCTGAGACACTGCCCCCCCCACCCTGAGACACTGCCCCCCCACCCTGAGACACTGCCCCCCCCACCCTGAGACACTGCCCCCCCCACCCTGAGACACTGCCCCCCCCCACCCTGAGACACTGCCCCCCCACCCTGAGACACTGCCCCCCACCCTGAGACACTGCCCCCCTCACCCTGAGACACTGCCCCCCCCACCCTGAGACACTCCTCCCCCACCCTGAGACACTGCCCCCCCCACCCTGAGACACTGCCCCCCCACCCTGAGACATTCCCCCCCCCCCACCCTGAGACACTGCCCCCCCCACCCTGAGACACTGCCCCCCCCACCCTGAGACACTGCCCCCCCCACCCTGAGACACTGCCCCCCCACCCTGAGACACTGCCCTCTCCACCCTCACCAGTTGATGATTGGCCCAAGGGTGGTTCCAAGAACTCCAGGGAACCTTGGATGTCAGGGGATATACGAGAATGGATTAGGAAAAAAAGGAGGGCTTTTGGCAGATACAAAAGGCTAAAGACGGAGGAAGCCCTAGAGGAGTACAGGGGGATACTTAAAAAGGAAATTAGGAGATCAAGGAGGGGCCATGAAATAACACTGGCGAGCAAAATAAAGGAAATCCTAAGATGTTTTATAAGTATATTAAGGGTAAGAGGATGACTAGGGGAAAAATAGGGCCCATTAGGGACAAAAATGGCAATCTGTGTGTGGAGCCGGCAGATGTAGGAGGGGTTCTAAATGAATTTTTTGCATCTGTTTTCACTATGGAGAAGGACGACGTAGACATAGAAATACGGCAGGGGGACTGTGATATACTCGAACATATTAACATCGAGCGGGAGGAGGTATTGGCGGTTTTAGCAGGCCTAAAAATGGATAAATCCCCAGGCCCGGACGAAATGTATCCCAGGCTACTGTGTGAGGCAAAGGAGGAGATTGCGGGGGCTCTGACACATATATTCAGAACCTCTCTGGCCACAGGGGATGTGCCAGAGGACTGGAGAACCGCCAATGTAGTACCATTATTCAAGAAGGGGAGTAGGGAAAAACCGGGGAACTACAGGCCAGTGAGCCTAACATCAGTGGTAGGAAAATTATTGGAAAAAATTCTGAAGGACAAAATTAGTCTCCACTTGGAGAAGCAAGGATTAATCAGGGATAGTCAACATGGCTTTGTCAAGGGAAGATCATGTCTGACTAATTTGATTGAATTTTTTGAGGGGGTGACTAGGCGTGTGGATGAGGGTAACGCAGTGGATGTGGTATACATGGATTTCAGTAAGGCCTTCGATAAAGTCCCCCACAGGAGACTGGTCAAGAAGGTACAAGCCCATGGAATCCAGGGTGCCTTGGCACTTTGGATACAAAACTGGCTTAGTGGCAGAAGGCAGAGGGTGATGGTCGAAGGTTGTTTTTGTGACTGGAAGCCTGTGGCCAGTGGGGTACCACAGGGATCGGTGCTGGGTCCCTTGCTGTTTGTGGTCTACATTAATGACTTGGATATGAATGTAAAAGGTATGATCAGTAAGTTCGCTGATGATACAAAAATTGGTAGGGTGGTAAATAGCGAGGAGGATAGCCTCAGTCTGCAGGACGATATAGATGGGTTGGTCAGATGGGCGGAACAGTGGCAAATGGAATTTAACCCGGAAAAGTGCGAGGTGATGCACTTTGGAGGGACTAACAAGGCAAGGGAATACACAATGAATGGGAGGACCCTAGGCAAGACAGAGGGTCAGAGGGATCTTGGTGTGCAAGTTCACAGATCCCTGAAGGCGGCGGAACAGGTAGATAAGGTGGTAAAGAAGGCATATGGGATACTTGCCTTTATTAGCCGAGGCATAGAATATAAGAGCAAGGAGGTTATGATGGAGCTGTATAAAACACTGGTTAGGCCACAGCTGGAGTACTGTGTGCAGTTCTGGTCGCCACACTACAGGAAGGATGTGATCGCTTTGGAGAGGGTGCAGAGGAGATTCACCAGGATGTTACCAGGGCTGGAGCGCTTCAGCTATGAAGAGAGACTGGGAAGATTGGGTTTGTTTTCCTTGGAGCAGAGGAGGCTGAGGGGGGACATGATTGAGGTGTACAAAATTATGAGGGGCACAGATAGGATGGATACTAAGGAGCTTTTTCCCTTCGTTGAGGGTTCTATAACAAGGGGACATAGATTCAAGGTAAAAGGCGGGAGGTTTAGAGGGGATTTGAGAAAGAACTTTTTCACCCAGAGGGTGGTTGGAGTCTGGAACTCACTGCCTGAGAGGGTTGTGGAGGCAGGAACCCTCACAACATTCAAGAAGCATTTGGATGAGCACTTGAAATGCCATAGCATACAAGGCTACGGACCAAATGCTGGAATATGGGATTAGAGTAGACAGGGCTGATGGCCGGCGCGGACACGATGGGCCGAAGGGCCTCTATCCGTGCTGTATAACTCTATGACTCTATGACTCTATGACGAGCTGCCATTTTGTTATGTAGTGGTAGGCCGGGGGTTCAGCCTGCTTGTACAGGTCAATAATGTGGTTTTCTTTCCCCCCATCGCTGAGTGAAACAGATTTCCCCCCCAACCATCGAGAAAGGTCTAATGACCAGGAAATAAAACTGTCACTTTCAACCAGCTGCATGTGTGTGTTTATCTGTGTCTGTGTATCTGTGTGTGTGTGTGTGTGTTTATCTGTGTGTGTATGTATTTGTGTGTGTTTATCTGTGTGTGTGTGTTTATCTGTGTGTGTGTGTGTTTATCTGTGTGTGTGTGTGAATCAGTGTGTGTGTGTGTTTATCTGTGTGTGTGTGTGAATCTGTGTGTGTGTGTGTTTATCTGTATGTGTGTGTGAATCTGTGTGTGTGTGTGTTTATCTGTGTGTGTGTGTGTATCTGTATGTGTGTGTGTTTATCTGTATGTGTGTGTGAATCTGTGTGTGTGTGTTTATCTGTATGTGTGTGTGTTTATCTGTATGTGTGTGTGTTTATCTGTATGTGTGTGTGAATCTGTGTGTGTGTGTTTATCTGTGTATGTGTGTGTGTATCTGTATGTGTGTGTGTTTATCTGTATGTGTGTGTGAATCTGTGTGTGTGTGTGTTTATCTGTGTGTGTGTGTATCTGTATGTGTGTGTGTTTATCTGTATGTGTGTGTGTATCTGTATGTGTGTGTGTTTATCTGTATGTGTGTGTGTATCTGTATGTGTGTGTGTTTATCTGTATGTGTGTGTGTATCTGTATGTGTGTGTGTGTATCTGTATGTGTGTGTGTTTATCTGTATGTGTGTGTGTGAATCTGTGTGTGTGTGTATCTGTATGTGTGTGTGTTTATCTGTATGTGTGTGTGTATCTGTGTGTGTGTGTATCTGTATGTGTGTGTGTTTATCTGTATGTGTGTGTGAATCTGTGTGTGTGTGTGTTTATCTGTGTGTGTGTGTGTATCTGTATGTGTGTGTGAATCTGTGTGTGTGTGTTTATCTGTGTGTGTGTTTATCTGTATGTGTGTGTGAATCTGTGTGTGTGTGTGTGTATCTGTATGTGTGTGTGAATCTGTGTGTGTGTGTGTTTATCTGTGTGTGTGTGTGTTTATCTGTGTGTGTGTGTGTATCTGTATGTGTGTGTGTATCTGTATGTGTGTGTGTGTATCTGTATCTGTATGTGTGTGTGTTTATCTGTATGTGTGTGTGTTTATCTGTATGTGTGTGTGAATCTGTGTGTGTGTTTATCTGTGTGTGTGTGTGTGTATCTGTATGTGTGTGTGTGTATCTGTATGTGTGTGTGAATCTGTGTGTGTGTGTGTTTATCTGTGTGTGTGTGTGTGTGTGTGTGTGTGTATGTACCTGTATGTGTGTGTGTGTGTGTGTGGAGCCTAACTAAAGAATAACCAGGAGTCGGGGGATGTGTCCACAGACCTTGGTATGAAGCACTCCTACTTGGGATTTTTTTTCATTCTCGAGATGTGGGCGTCGCTGGCGAGGCCGGCATTTATTGCCCATCCCTAATTGCCCTCGAGAAGGTGGCGGTGAGCCGCCTTCTTGAACCGCTGCAGTCCGTGTGGTGACGGTTCTCCCACAGTGCTGTTAGGAAGGTAGTTCCAGGATTTTGACCCAGTGACGATGAAAGGACGGTGATTTATGATGATGGTGTGTGACTTGGTGATCCCACAACATTGCTGCCCTTGTCCTTCTAGGTGGTAGAGGTCGCGGGTTTGGGAGGCGCTCTTGAAGAGGCCTTGGCGAGTTGCTGCAGTGCATCCTGTGGATGGTGCACACTGCAGCCACTGTGCGCCGGTGGTAGAGGGAGTGGATACTGAGCCCAGTGCCAGGGGTGCCAATCAAAGGAAATTCAGTGATGCCGTGTTGCCCAGTGACGAAAGAGAGGGCGGGCAGGAGAATCGGGGCTACAGTGTTACTCTGATCCTGACCCATGCTCCCGTGGAGCAGGACTCCGCTCTGGGAGTGTGAGATCGGGAATGTATCGTGTCCTGACCCGACACACACACACTCAGGAAGCCGATCAGGAACCGGACGGCCGGCCAATTAGATTTTAATCGTGACTCCTGCTCGACATTAAAAGCTGCGAGTGTTGAATTGTCCCGAAGTCTTTGTGTGTTTGCTTTCTCTGCAGGTATCGCTGCTGCCATTTGGCTTCAGACGGAGAACAAGAGCTCTGTGCACAAGGAGCAGAAGGTGAGGCGGCGAGAACAGAGGGAGCAGGCCGCCCGCAAGAGGCTGGAGAAGAGAGAGGAGGGGGAGCGTCTGCTGGTGCTGCAGCAGGAGAAGGAGAGGCAGCTGCGGGAGCTGGAACAGCTCAGACAGGTCCGTCCGCCTCGCGGCCTCCCCTCAATGTCCTTCCACCCCATCCCCCTTCACACGGACGGCCCTGAGCTATGCGGAGACACCTCTCTCCCAACTGACCGTTCTTCAGCTGCGAGCCTGAACGTGAGGGCCAAGAAATTGGATCGCACGTTTCTTGGGCGCTCAAAGGTCCAGTATGGCAGGCGCCGTACGTGTGCCCATTCCGTGAGGGGACAGCCCCGGAGCCGTCCAGAGCATCCACCTGAAACCAGCATTAGACCCCCTGCTTGTGAAAATCCAGGCTCTATTACAGGCCCATTTCCCATATTGGACTGCGCTCGACCGCAGCGTGCACCGTGATATTCAACCACGGGAGTCATCACAACCATTTGACGATTGTGGGGTGCACTTGACTAATCTGCCACTGTATCGCCACAGTTATCAGATCCACTGCAGCTTAAGTCAGTACAAACTGTGCTCCAGCTCGCCGCAGTATTGGTTCCTCAGCATCGCAAACACTTTGTTTGGTCTCCTAGGCACAGGAAGAAGCCGAGGCCCTTTGGCGCACCAAGGAACTCCAACGGAGGAAGCAGCAGGAGGAGATGCAGCAGGCGCTACAGAGGCAGTTACACGAGGCCCAGACGGTAAGAACGACAGGGGGCCTGGGTCTGGGCTTGGGCCTGGGTCTGGGCCTGGGCCTGGGCCTGGGTCTGGGCCTGGGCCTGGGTCTGGTCCTGGGCCTGGGTCTGGTCCTAGGTCTGGGTCTGGGCCTGGGTCTGGTCCTGGCGGGCCTGGGCCTGGGGTCTGGTCCTGGGCCTGGGCCTGGGTCTGGTCCTGGGCCTTGACCTGGAGCTTGAGTTGCACAATCAAAAAGCAGAAGAGTTTGGGCGGTCCCAATCCAACCACCAGTGGGCACAGGCCTACAGCATGAAGCTGTGCCGAGTTGGCAGTCTGGCTTAGAGAGGCCACAGGATGGCTGGTGTGGGAAGTGGGTGTAGATGGAACCGTGCTGTGCCTGCCCTGGGCATCAGCTGTGTCAGTGGGTAGCAGTCTCGTCTTTGAGTCAGAAGGTCATGAGTTCAAGCCCCACTCCAGAGACTTGAACCCATAATCCAGGCTGACGCTCCAGTACTATACTGAGGCAGTGCTGCACTGTTGGAGGGGCCGTCTTTTGGTTGCGATGTTAAACCGAGGCCCTGTCCTGCCCTCTCAGATGGATGTAAAAGATCCCATGGCCACTATTTCAAAGAAGAGCAGGGGAGCCCCCCCTGGTGTCTTGTCAACATTTATCCCGCGACTAACATCACTAAAACAGATTATTTGCTAATTATCACATTGTTGTTTGTGGGATCTTGCTGTGCACAAATTGGCTGCCACGTTTGCTACATTACAACAGTGACCACACTTCAAAAAGTGCTTCATTGATTGTAAAAGGCTTTGGGACATCCTGAAGTGGTGAAAGGTGCTATAGAAATGCAAATTCTTTCTATCTTTCGAAGGACAAACTCCACATGCAGTTGGAGATGGAGCAGAAGGAGCTGGAATCTGGGGCCCAGCGGCTGCGGATTCGGGAGTTGGAGGGGATACAGCGAGGGCTGGAGCAGGCCCTGGAGCTGAGATTCAGGCCCGGAGTGACGAGCAGACCGTGCGATCGGCACAGGCAAGGTAGAGTGACGAGGGGGAGAGGGGGGATTGTAACACTCCCCGATCGGGGGGGAGAGGGGGATGAGGGGGATTATAACACTCCCCGATCAGGGGGGGGAGAGGGGGAGAGGGGGATTGTAACACTCCCCGATCAGGGGGGGAGAGGGGGAGAGGGGGATTGTAACACTCCCCCGATCAGGGGGGGAGAGGGGGAGAGGGGGATTGTAACACTCCCCGATCAGAGGGGGAGAGGGGGATTGTAACACTCCCCGATCAGAGGGGAGAGGGGGATTGTAACACTCCCCGATCAGGGGGGGAGAGGGGGAGAGGGGGATTGTAACTCTCCCCGATCAGAGGGGGAGAGGGGGATTGTAACACTCCCCGATCAGGGGGGGAGAGGGGGGAGAGGGGATTGTAACTCTCCCCGATCAGAGGGGGAGAGGGGGATTGTAACACTCCCCGATCAGGGGGGGGAGAGGGGGAGAGGGGGATTGTAACTCTCCCCGATCAGAGGGGGAGAGGGGGATTGTAACACTCCCCGATCAGGGGGGGAGAGGGGGAGAGGGGGATTGTAACTCTCCCCGATCAGGGGGGGAGAGGGGAGAGGGGGATTGTAACTCCTCCCCGATCAGGGGGGGAGAGGGGGAGAGGGGGATTGTAACTCTCCCCGATCAGAGGGGGAGAGGGGGATTGTAACACTCCCCCGATCGGGGGGGGGGGGGAGGGGGATTGTGACTCTCCCCGATCAGGGGGGGAGAGGGGGATTGTAACTCTCCCCGATCAGGGGGGGGAGAGGGGGATTGTAACTCCGCCCCGATCGGGGGGGGAGAGGGGAGAGGGGGATTGTGACTCTCCCGATCAGAGGGGGAGAGGGGGAGAGGGGGATTGTAACTCGCCCCGATCAGAGGGGGAGAGGGGGAGAGGGGGATTGTAACTCCCCCCGATCGGGGGTGGGGGGAGAGGGGGATTTTATCTCTCCCCGATCGGGGGGGAGGGGTGGACTGGGGGAGGGGTGGACTGGAGACAGGAGAGGGGTGGTCTGAGGGGGAGGGATGGACTGGGGGAGGGGGAGGGCCTGGACTGGGAGAGGGAGAGGGGAGGGATGGATTGGGGGAGGGGGAGGGGTGGACTGGGGGTGGGGAGGGGTGGACTGGAGACAGGAGAGGGGTGGACTGGGGGGGAGGGGTAGACTGGAGACAGGGGAGGGGTGGTCTGAGGGGGAGGGATGGACTGGGGAGGGGGAGGGGTGGACTGGGAGAGGGTAGGGGGTCGGCAGGGTAGTGAGGCCAAGTTTGTCAACGGAAGAAGTCAGACCAAGGGTGGAGCCAACAAAATGAACGACCCACCATGAACCTAACCCGCCCAGCGGGAATGGGGCAAGTTTGGGGTCGGACTCTCGTTGAGTCCTAGATTGGGTGCAAGTCCCAAGCTTACGTTGAGTTGGGGAGTTCTTCTCGATGTCCTGGCCAATATTTATCCTCAATCAACACCTAAAAACAGATTATCTGGACATTTATCATATTGCTGTTTGTGGGATCTTGCTGTGCACAAATGGCTTCTGCATTTCCTATGTTACAACAGTGACTACACTTCAAAAGTAATTTATTGGCTGTAAAGCACTCTGGGACATCTGAGGTTGTGAAAGATGCTATATAAATGCAAGTCTCTCCGTCCTTCCTTCATACCTGTCGGTCTGGACCGAGTCAGACTGGCTCCAATGCATCATCCTGTGTAGTTAGCTTTGAATTCTTCTCCTAATCGTCCCTGTATTTGTTTTTTAGGCTGTTGCAGGAAGAGGAGGAGAAGCTGAGGGAACTGATGAGGCTGAAGGCTGAGCAACAGCACCTCAAGCAGCAAACCCAGCAGGAGAAGAGGCAGCTGCAGCAACAAGTGGCTGACAAGGCCCAGGCCCTGCAGCAGGCCATGGAGGAGCTGAAAGAGACCAGGCAGCGGAACAACCAACACCTCGCTGTGAGTAAATGGGACATGGGGCAGGGAGCAGAGGCCTTGAGCAGCTCTTCACTCTGTGTCTCTTCGTATTTCTGTACCTCCACTGCTGTGGTCCCACTTATTACACAGTATTAACAGCACAGGAACAGGCCATTCGGCCCAACTGCTCTATGCTGGTGTTTATGCTCCACCTGAGCCTCCTCCCTCCCGACTTCATCTCACCCTATCCGCATATCCTTCTATTCCTTTCTCCCTCATGTGTTTATCTAACTTCCCCTTAAATGCATCTATGCTGGTCGCCCTCAACTACTCCTTGTGGTAGCGAGTTCCACATTCTAACCACTCTCTGAGATTTATCTCCAAGTTTATGCAGCAGTGACAACTTCAACAGTGAGAGATTGTTTCCGCTGATCAGTGAGATGGAAGGAGAGGGCACAGATTTAATATATTCACAAGAATTACAGGAGCGGGAATCCTACACTAGACACTGCTGGATGGCAGGGTCCAAAACACATTTAACAATATTACCTGCATAAAAAGTGGAACATTGATGCTTATGGGACGCGATCAACAGAATGGGATTAGACTGGGTGGGATATTAAAGGGTATGAGGAGGGAGCAGGAGAGTGGGATTAGACTGGGTGGGATATTAAAGGGTGTGGGGAGGGAGCAGGAGGGTGGGATTAGACTGGGTGGGATATTAAAGGGTGTGAGGAGGGAGCAGGAGAGTGGGATTAGACTGGGTGGGATATTAAAGGATATGGGGAGTGAGCAGGACAGTGGGGATATACCTGTGGGGTATGAAAGTATATGGGGATTGAGCAGGAGGGTGAGATTAGACCGGATCAAATATTAAAGAGTATGGGGAGTGAGCAGGAGGGTGGGATTAGAATGGGTGAGATATTAATGGGTGTGAGGAGAGAGCAGGAGATTGGAATTAGAGTGGCTGGTATATTAAAGGGTATGGGGAGTGAGCAGTAAAGTGGGATTGGACTGGATGAGACATAAAAATGTATGGAGAGTGAGCAAAGAGTGGGATTAGACTGGGTGGGATATTAAAGGGTATGGTGAGTGAGTAGGAGAGTGGGATTAGACTGAGCGACTGGACGGCTGTTTCCAGTGGGGTCCCGCAAGGCTCAGTACCTGGTCCCTTGCTTTTTGCGGTATATATTAATGATTTGGACTTGAATGTGGGTGGTTTGATCAAGGAGTTTGCAGATGATACAAAAATTGGCCGTGTGGTTGATAGTGAGGAGGAAAGCTGTAGACTGCAGGAAGATATCAATGGACTGGTCAGGTGGGCAGAAAAGTGGCAAATGGAATTCAATCCAGAGAAGTGTGAGGTAATGCATTTGGGGAGGGCAAACAAGGCAAGGGAGTACACAATAAATGGGAGGATACTGAGAGATGTAGAGGAACAAAGGGACCTTGGAGTGCATGTCCACAGATCCCTGAAGGTAGCAGGACAGGTAGATAAGGTGGTTAAAAAGGCATATGGAATACTTTCCTTTATTAGCCAAGGCACAGAATATAAGAGCAGGGAGGTTATGCTAGAACTGTATAAAACATTGGTTAGGCCACAGCTTGAGCACTGCATACAGTTCTGGTCACCACATTACAGGAAAGATGTGATTGCACTAGAGAGGGTACAGAGGAGATTTACGAGGATGTTGCCAGGACTGGAGAATTTTAGCTATGAGGGAAGCTTGGATAGATTGTGGTTGTTTTCTTTGGAACAAAGGAAGCTGAGGGGAGATTTAATTGAGGTGTATAAAATTATGATGGAACTAGATAGAGTGGATAGGGAGGACCTATTTCCCTTAGCAGAGGGGTCAATAACCAGGGGGCATAGATTTAAAGTAATTGGTAGAAGGATTAGAGGGGAGATGAGGAGAAATTTTTTCACCCAGAGGGTGGTGGGAGTCTGGAACTCACTGCCTGAAAGGGTGGTAGAGGCAGAAACCCTCAACTCATAAAAAGTACTTGGATGTGCACCTGAAGTGCCGTAACCTACAGGGCTACAGACCAAGTGCTGGAAAATGGGATTAAGCTGGATAGCTTTTTTTTGGCCAGCATGGACACAATGGGCCGAATGGCCTCCTTCTGTGCCGTAACTTTCTATAATTCTATGAAAAGGTGTGGGGAGTGAGCAGCAGAGCTGTATTAGACTGGATGAGTTATTAAAGGGTATGGGGATTGAGCAAGAGAGTGGGATTAGACTGGGTGGGATATTAAAGGGTGTGGGGAGTGAGTTGGAGAGTGGGATTGGAATGGCAGGCTATTGAAGGGTGTGGGGAGTGAGCTGGAGAGTGGGATTAGAACTGGGTGGGACATTATAGGGTGTCAGGATTGAGCAGGAGAGAGGGATCAAATTGAGTGGGATATTAAAGGGTATGGGTTGAGAGCGTGAGAGTGGGGTTAGCCTGTTTGAAGGGTGTGGGAGTGAGCTGGAGAGTGGGATTAGACTGGAGGGGATATTAAAGAATGCGGGGGGTAAGCAGGATAGTGGGTTTGACTTTTTGGGATACTAAAGGGTGATGGGAGTGAGCAGGCGAGTGGGATTAGACGGGGTGGGATATTAGGAACATAGGAACAGGAGTAGGCCATTCAGCCCCTCGTGCCTGCTCCGCCACTTGATAAGATCATGGCTGATCTGTGATCTAACTCTATATACCCGCCTTTGGCCCATATCCCTTAATACATTTGGTTGCCAAAAAGCTATCTATCTCAGATTTAAATTTAGCAATTGAGCTAGTATCAATTGCCGTTTGCGGAAGAGAGTTCCAAACTTCTAGAAATATTTTCTAATCTTGCTCCTGAAAGGTCTGGCTCTAATTTTTAGACTGTGCCCCCTACTCCTAAAATCACCAACCAGCGGAAATAGATTCTCTCTATCCACCCTATCCGTTCCCCTTAATATCTTATAAACTTTGATCAGATCACCCCTTAACCTTCTAAACTCTAGAGAATACAACCCCAATTTGTGTAATCTCTACTCGTAACTTAACCCTTGAAGTCCGGGTATCATTCTAGTAAACCTACGCTGCACTCCCTCCAAGGCCAATATGTCCTTCCGAAGGTGCGGTGCCCAGAACTGCTCACAGTACTCCAGGTGCGGTCTAACCAGGGTTTTGTATGGCTGCAGCATAACTTCTGCCCCCTTGTACTCCAGTCCTCTAGATATAAAGGGCAGCATTCCATTTGCCTTCTTGATTATTTTCTACACTTGTTCATGACACTTCAATGATCTATGTACCTGAACCTCTAAGTCCCTTTGGACAGCCACTGTTTTTAACTTTTTACCATTTAGAAAGTACCCTGTTCTATCCTTTTTTGATCCAAAGTGGATAACCTCACATTTGTCTACATTGAATTCCATTTGCCACAGTTTTGCCCATTCACCTAATCTATCAATATTGCTTTGTAATTTTATGTTTTCATCTACACTGCTTACAATGCCACCAATCTTTGTGTCATCGGCAAACTTAGATATGAGACTTTCTATGCCTTCATCTAAGTCGTTAATAAATATTGTGAATAATTGAGGCCCCAAGACAGATCCCTGCGGGACTCCACTAGTCACATCCTGCCAATGTGAGTACCTACCCATTATCCCTACTCTCTGTCGCCTTTCACTCAGCCAACTTCCTAACCAAGTCCGTACTTTTCCCTCGATTCCATGGGCTTCTAACTTAGCTAACAGTCTCTTATGTGGGACCTTATCAAATGCCTTCTGGAAGTCCATATAAATAACATCCATTGACATTCCCCTGTCCACTACTTTAGTCACCTCTTCAAAAAATTCAATCAGATTTGTCAGGCACGACCTACCTTTCACAAATCCATGCTGGCTGTCCCTGATTAACTGAAAATTCTCGAGGTGTTCAGTCACACTATCCTTAATTATAGACTCCAGCATTTTCCCCACAACAGATGTTAGGCTAACTGGTCTATAATTCCCCGGTTTCCCTCTCTCTCCTTTCTTAAAAAGCGGAGTGACATGTGCAATTTTCCAATCTAGAGGGACAGTTCCTGAATCTAGAGAACTTTGAAGGATTATAATTAGGACATCTGCAATGTGCTCACCTACTTCCTTTAAAACCCTGGGATGGAAACCATCTGGTCCTGGGGATTTGTCACTCTTTAGTGCTATTATTTTCTTCATTACTGTTGCTTTACTTAGGCTAATTTTATCGAGTCCTTGTCCCCAATTCAATATTAGTTTTCTTGGGATTTCCGTCATGCTATCCTCTTTTTCTACTGTAAATAGTGACGCAAAGTAATTATTCAACATGTCCACCATTTCCCCATTGTCAATGACAATATCCCCACTTTCAGTTTTTAAGGAGCCAACACTGCTCCTGACCACCCTTTTTTTCCCTAATGTAACTGTAAAAGTTCTTTGTATTGGTTTTGATATCCCTTGCAAGTTTCTTTTCATACTCTCTTTTTGTAGCTCTTACTATCTGTTTTGTGACCCTTTGTTGATCTTTGTATCTTTCCCATTCGCCAGGATCTGTGCCATTTTTTGCCTTTTTGTATGCCCTTTCCTTATGTCTTATACTGTCCCTTACCTCTTTAGTTGTCCATAGCTATTTTTTTTTGGCAAGTGGAGTTCTTGCCCCTCAGGGGTATAAACGTTAAATGTTTCTTTAAACATTTCCCACTGATCATCAGTCGTTTTACCCATTAACAGATTTGCCCAGTTTACTGTGGACAGTCTCTGTCTCATCCCATTGAAGTCGGCCTTACCCAAGTCTAGAATCTTAGCAGCTGACTCACTTATTTCCCTTTCAAACACTACATTGAACTCCATCATGTTATGATCGCTATTGGATAGATGTTCACGCACAGTTAAGCTGTTAACTAAATCTGGTTCATTACTCATTACTAAATCTAGTATGGCTTGCTCCCTTGTTGCCTCTAGGACATACTGCTGTAGAAAACTATCCCGGACACACTCAAGAAATTCACTACCTTTCTGACAGTTGCTAGTCTGCTTTCCCCAATCTATGTGAAGGTTAAAGTCTCCCATTAAGACCACTATGCCTTTGTTACACGCTTGTCTAATCTCTGCATTTATACAATCTAGCACTTCAGAGCTGCTGCCAGGGGTCCTATACACAACTCCCACTATAGTCTTAGATCCTTTCCTATTTCTCAATTCAACACATAAGGTCTCTGTTGGCTGCTTACCATCAATGAAGTGATTTCATCTCTAATCATTAAGGCTACTCCTCCCCCTCTTCCATTTTCCCTATCTCTCCTGTAGACCTTATAACCCGGTATATTTAGTTCCCAATCCTGACCATTCTGCAACCATGTCTCAGTAATAGCTATCATGTCATACCCTCCAATTTGAATTCGAACCTGTAGTTCATTTAATTTATTCCTTTTACTCCGTGCATTTGTATACAGAACTCTTAGTTGGGCCACACACCCTAGCCTGACCTTCAGCTTTGATGCTGGGATAATCGCCTTACGCCTTCTAGTTTTCACTTTATCTGTAGTGTCTAAAGTACACTTTCTTTCTGCTGCTCTACGTAGGGGAAGGTGTGTTAGTAGGAGAATGGGATGAGATTGGGTGTAATTTTAAAGGGTATGGGGAATGAGCAGGAGAGTGGGGTTAGACTGGGTGGGATATTAAAGGGTATGGGGAGTGAGCAGGAGAGTGGGATTAGACTGGGTGGGATATTAAAGGGTGTGGGGAGTGAGCAGGAGAGTGGGATTAGACTGGGTGGGATATTAAAGGGTGTGGGGAGTGAGCAGGAGAGTGGGATTAGACTGGGTGGGATATTAAAGTGTATGGGGAGTGAGCAGGAGAGTGGGATTAGACTGGGTGGGATATTAAAGGGTGTGGGGAGTGAGCAGGAGAGTGGGGTTAGACTGGGTGGATATTAAAGGGTGTGGGGAGTGAGCAGGACGGTGGGATTAGACTGGGTGGGATATTAAAGTGTATGGGGAGTGAACAGCGGAGTAGGGTTTGGCTCGGCGGGATTTTATAGAGAGTGGGTGGGGAGTGAGTTGGTGAGTCTGATTAGACTGGGTCGGATATTAATGGATATGGGAAGAGAGCAGGAGAGTGGGATTAGATTTAGTGGGAATTGAAGGGTGTGGGGAGTGAGTAGGAGAGTGGGATTAGACTGGGTTTCTGATGTGGTGCAAACCACTAGCAGAGGTTTGATGCGTCAAATGGTGTGTCACCGTGCTGGAACATCCTGTGATTCTATTCTATCACGTAAGATTGGCTGCAGTTTACCCATTCTACATCTGGCCTTTTCTTCCTTTAAGACTATAAGACCATAAGAGATAGGAGCAGGAGTAGGCTATTCGGCCCCTCGAGCCTGCTCTGCCATTCAATGAGATCATGGCTGATCTGATTTTTACCTCAACTCCACTTTCCCGCCTTTTCCCCATATCCTTTGACTCCCTTGCTGATCAAAAATGTGTCTAACTCAGCCTTGAATGTATTCAATGACTCAGCCTCCACAGCTTTTTGGGGTAAAGAGTTCCAAAGATTCACGACCCTCTGGGAGAAGAAATTCCTCCTCATTTCCGTCTTAAACGGGTGACCCCTTATTCTGAGACTATGCCCCCTAGTTTTAGATTCCCCCATGAGGGGTAACATCCTCTCAGCATCCACCCTATCGAGTCCCCTCAGAATCGTGTATATTTCAATAAGATCTCCTCTCATTCTTCTAAACTCCAATGAGTATAGACCCAACCTGTTCAATCTTTCCTCATAAGACAACCCTTCCATACCCGGAATCAACCGAGTGAACCTTCTCTGAACTGCCTCCAATGCAAGTATAAGAACATAAGAACATAAGAAATTGGAGCAGGAGTAGGCCAATCGGCCCCTCGAGCCTGCTCCGCCATTCAATAAGATCATGGCTGATCTGATCCCAACCACAAATCTAAAGAACACAAGAAGTCGGAGCAGGACCCGGCCACATAGCCCCTGGGCCCTCTCCGCCACCCACAGGGCATTGACCGATCCGAACTCAGCTTCATGTCCAATTTCCTGCCCGCTCCCCATAACCCCTAATTCCCTTTACTTCTAGGAAACTGTCTATTTCTGTTTTAAATTTATCTAATGATGTAGCTTCCACAGCTTCCTGGGGCAGCAAATTCCACAGACCTACCACCCTCTGAGTGAAGAAGTTTCTCCTCATCTCAGTTTTGAAAGAGCAGCCCCTTATTCTAAGATTATGCCCCCTAGTTCTAGTTTCACCCATCTTTGGGAACATCCTTACCGCATCCACCCGATCAAGACCCTTCACAATCTTATATGTTTCAATAAGATCGCCTCTCATTCTTCTGAACTCCAATGAGTAGAGTCCCAATCTACTCAACCTCTCCTCATATGTCCTTCTTTAAATAAGGGCACCAGAACTGTACGCAGTACTCCAGGTGTGGTCTCACCAGCACCCTGTACAGTTGTAGCATGACTTCCCTGCTTTTATATTCCATTCCCCTAGAAATAAAGGCCAATATTCCGTTTGCCTTCCAGATTACCTGCTGCACCTGTATGTTGACTTTTTGTGTTTCATGTACGAGGACACCCAGATCCCTCTGTACCACAGCATTTTGCAGTATTTCTCCATTCAAATAATATTTTGCTTTTTTATTTTTCCTCCCAAAGTGGATGACTTCACATTTTCCCACATTATATTCCATCTGCCAAATTTTTGCCCATTCGCTTAACCTGTCAATATCCCTTTGCAGACACTTTGTGTCCTCATCACAACTTGCTTTTCCACCTATCTTTGTATCATCAGCAAATTTGGCAACAATACACTATATTCCTTCATCCAAGTCATTGATATATATTGTAAATAGTTGAGGCCCCAGCACTGATCCCTGCGGCACCCCACTAGTTACAGATTGCCATTTTGAAAATGACCCTTTTATCCCGACTCTTTGTTTTCTGTTCGTTAGCCAATCCTCTATCCATGCCAGTATATTACCCCCAGCACCATGAGCTCTTATCTTGTGCAGTAATCTTTTATGTGGCACCTTATCGAATGCCTTTTGGAAATCCAAATATACTGCATCCATTGGTTCCCCTTTATCCACCCTGCCCGTTACTTCCTCAAAGAACTCTAATAAATTTGTCAGACATGATTTCCCTTTCATAAAATCATGTTGACTCTCCTTGATTGTATTATGAGTCTCCAAATGTCCTGCTACTACTTCCTTAATAATGGATTCTAGCATTTTCCCAATGACAGATGTTAGGCTAACTGGTCTATAGTTACCTGCTTTCTGTCTCACTCCCTTCTTGAATAGGGGTGTTTCGTTTGCGGTTTACCAATCTGCTGGGACCTTTCCAGAATCTAGTGAATTCAGGAAGATTACAACCAATGCATCCACTATCTCTGTAGTCACTTCCTTTAAGACCCTCGGATGCAAGCCATCAGGTCCAGGGGACTTGTCAGCCTTTAGACCCATTAGTTTACCGAGTACTTTTTCTCCAGTGATAGTGATTGTTTTTAGTTCCTCCCTCCCCTTTGCCCCTTGATTATCTGCTATTATTGGTATGTTATTAGTGTCTTCTACTGTGAAGACAGATACAAAATATCTGTTCAATTGCTCTGCCATTTCCTTGTTTTCCATTATTATTTCCCCAATCTCATCCTCTAAGGGACCAATGTTTACTTTAGCTACCCTCTTCCTTTTTATATACTTGTAGAAGCTTTTACTGTCAGTTTTTATATTTCTTGCTAGTTTACTCACATAATTTATTTTCTCTCTCTTTATTATTCTTTTAGTCATCTTTTGCTGGTTTTTATAGTTTTCCCAGTTTTCGGGCTTACCAGCAATCTTTGCCATGTTGTATGATTTTTCTTTTAACCTGATACCATCCTTGACATCCTCAGTTAGCCATGGTTGGTTCACCCTTTTTGTGGAGTCTTTCCTCCTCACAGGGATATATTTTTGTTGCGAGTCATAAAATATATTTTTAAATGTTTGCCACTGCTTATCCACCATCATACCATCTAATCTGTTTACCCAGTCCACTTTAGCCAATTCCGCCCTCATTCCTTTATAATTGCCCTTATTTAAGTTTAATACAGTAGTTTCAGACCCAAGATCCTCACTCTCAAACAGGATGTGAAATTCTATCATGTTATGATCACTGTTTCCCAAGGGATCCATTACTTTGAGATCATTAATTAATCCTGTTTTGTTACCCATTACTAGATCCAAAATGGCCTGTTCCTTGGTTGGTTCCCCGATGTATTGCTCTAAGAAACAGTCCCTAATACACTCTATGAACTCCTCCTCAGGGCTATTTTTGCCAATTTGATTTGTCCATTCTATGTGAAAGTTAAAATCGCCCATGATTATTGCATTACCTTCTTGACAAGCCCCCCTTATTTCCTGATTTATATTTTGCCCTACAGTGTAGCTACTGTTAGGGGGCCTATATATTACTCCCACCAGTGATTTCTTTTCCTTGCTATTTCTTACCTCCACCCAAATTGATTCGACATCTTGATCTTTTGAACCAAGATCATTTCTCACTATTAGACCAATTTCATCCTTTATTAACAGAGCTACCCCACCACCTTTACCTTTTTTCCTATCCTTCCGACATGTTAAATAGCCCTGAATATTTAGCTCCCAACCTTGGTCACCTTGCAACCACGTCTCTGTAATGGTCACGAGATCATTCCCATTTGTTTCTATTTGTGCTGTCAATTCATCTATCTTATTACGAATGCTGTGCGCATTCAGATAAAGAACCTTTCATTTTGTCTTTTTACCATTCTTTCCCACCCCGGCCCCATTTGCTAGTGCAATCTTATGTTTGTACCCCCTGTCCCTTCCTGACACACTCTGTTTATCATTACCCCCATCACTTTCCTGCACGACTTCCTTGTCTTTTCTCTTTTTCAATCTAAACTTAGCCCCACCTGTTGTTCAGAGTGTTTGATGTTGTAGAAGGCCCGTGGGTGTTCTCCTATTTTCCTGCTTTAACTGCGGCAGAAGATCGGTGAGAATCTTGGAGGGACGGTGTGAACGGTCGCTCAAAGTGTCTTTCTGCCAACCTCCCACTTAAGTTACACTAGGTGGATCTATTTAGTTTAAAGCCGTCTCTACCGCCCTAGTTATTCGGTTTGCCAGAACACTGGTCCCAGCATAGTTCCTTTTCCTGCCACTCACTGATGACAGAGGTTGTGAAGTTCACATACGGGGCATGTTATGTCTTCAACTTGTCGTTCATGATTCGCTTTTTATCAAGTATGTACTGTGATGGACAGTAGCACTTGGACAAACAACACTTTCCCTCCGCAGGCTGGGACTGTATACAGCAAGGGACAGGACAGGTACAGGAAGGGTTACAGAGAAATGCCAAGAATGTCCACAGGCATTTTAAATCTCCATCCAGTGTAAATTAAGATGTGGAGATGCCGGTGATGGACTGGGGTTGACAATTGTAAACAATTTTACAACACCAAGTTATAGTCCAGCAATTTTATTTTAAATTCACAAGCTTTCGGAGACTTCCTCCTTCCTCAGGTAAATGTTTCAGGAGCTCCTTGAAGCCTACGCATTTATACATATAGAACAATACATGGTGTTTACAGACTGCCCCTGCAACTGCCCGTTGCCAAGGCAATCACCGTGTTCAGACAGAGAGGTGTCACCTGCAGAACCCCCGAATACACATTCAACAAAAAAACAAACAGGGAAAAAAAACAGAGAAAAAAAACAGAGAGAGGCAGAAACATCCGGAAGGCAGAGAGAGCCAGCAAATGACCCATTATATTAAAAACAGATAACATTTGTTCGCTGGTGGGGTAACGTGTAGCGTGACATGAACCCAAGATCCCGGTTGAGGCCGTCCTCATGGGTGCGGAACTTGGCTATCAATTTCTGCTCGACGATTTTGCGTTGTCGTGTGTCTCGAAGGCCGCCTTGGAGTACGCTTACCCGAAGGTCGGTGGATGAATGTCCATGACTGCTGAAGTGTTCCCCGACTGGGAGGGAACCCTCCTGTTTGGCGATTGTTGCGCGGTGTCCGTTCATCCGTTGTCGCAGCGTCTGCATGGTCTCGCCAATGTACCATGCTCTGGGGCATCCTTTCCTGCAACGTATGAGGTAGACAACGTTGGCCGAGTCACAGGAGTATGAACCATGCACCTGGTGGGTGGTGTCCTCTCGTGTGATGGTGGTATCTGTGTCGATGATCTGGCATGTCTTGCAGAGGTTACCGTGGCAGGGTTGTGTGGCGTCGTGGACGCTGTTCTCTTGAAAGCTAGGTAATTTGCTGCGAACGATGGTCTGTTTGAGGTTGGGTGGCTGTTTAAAGGCGAGTAGTGGAGGTGTGGGGATGGCCATAGCGAGGTGTTTGTCCTCATTGATGACATGTTGAAGGCTGCGGAGAACATGGCGTAGTTTCTCCGCTCCGGGGAAGTACTGGACGACAAAGGGTACTCTGTTGGTTGCGTCCCGTGTTAGTCTCCTGAGGAGGTCTATGCGATTTTTTGCTGTGGCCCGTCGGAACTGTCGATCGATGAGTCGAGCGTCATATCCCGTTCTTACTAGGGCGTCTTTCAGCGTCTGTAGGTGTCCATCGCGTTCCTCCTCGTCTGAGCAGACCCTGTGTATTCGCAGGGCCTGTCCATAGGGGATGGCCTCTTTGACGTGGTTTGACCCTAACCACGTCAAAGGATGCCCCAGAGCATGGTACATTGGCGAGACCATGCAGACGCTGCGACAACGGATGAACGGACACCGCGCAACAATCGCCAAACAGGAGGGTTCCCTCCCAGTCGGGGAACACTTCAGCAGTCATGGACATTCATCCACCGACCTTCGGGTAAGCGTACTCCAAGGCGGCCTTCGAGACACACGACAACGCAAAATCGTCGAGCAGAAATTGATAGCCAAGTTCCGCACCCATGAGGACGGCCTCAACCGGGATCTTGGGTTCATGTCACGCTACACGTTACCCCACCAGCGAACAAATGTTATCTGTTTTTAATATAATGGGTCATTTGCTGGCTCTCTCTGCCTTCCGGATGTTTCTGCCTCTCTCTGTTTTTTTTCTCTGTTTTTTTTCCCTGTTTGTTTTTTTGTTGAATGTGTATTCGGGGGTTCTGCAGGTGACACCTCTCTGTCTGAACACGGTGATTGCCTTGGCAACGGGCAGTTGCAGGGGCAGTCTGTAAACACCATGTATTGTTCTATATGTATAAATGCGTAGGCTTCAAGGAGCTCCTGAAACATTTACCTGAGGAAGGAGGAAGTCTCCGAAAGCTTGTGAATTTAAAATAAAATTGCTGGACTATAACTTGGTGTTGTAAAATTGTTTACAGTGTAAATTAAGTGGGAGGTTGGCAGAAAGACACTGTGAGCGACCGTTCACACCGTTCCTCCAAGATTCTCACCGATCTTCTGCCGAAGTTAAAGCAGGAAAACAGGAGAACACCCACGGACCTTCTACACCATCAAACACTCTGAACAACATACCGTCAAACACTCCCTCTACACCCTCCCATCAATCACTTTCTACACTTTCCATCAATCACTCTCTACACTGTCCCATCAAACACGCCCTCCACACTGTCCCATCAAACACGCCCTCCACACTGTCCCATCAAACACGCCCTCCACACTGTCCCATCAAACACGCCCTCCACACCGTCCCATCAAACACTCTCTACACCATCCCATCAAACACGCACTCTACAATGTCCCACCAAATACTCCCCTGACACTGCACCATCAAACAATGCTCCAAACTGTCCCACCAATCACTCTCTACACTGTCCCATCAAACAATGTCTACACTATCCCGTCAAACACTCTCTACACTGCCCCATCAAATACTCGCTCAACACTGTCCCATCAAAAACTCCCTCTTCACTGTCCAATCAAATACTCACCACACTGTCCCATCAAACAATCCCTCTACACTCTCCCATCAAACACACCCTCAACACTGCCCATCAAATACTCTCAAAATTATCCCATCAAACACTCTCTTCACCATCCCAACAATAGTCTCTACACCATCCCATCAAACACACTCTACTCCACCCCATCAAACATACTCCATACCGTCCCATCAAACAATTTCTACAATGTCCCATCAAACAATCTCTACAATGGCCCATCAAACAATCTCGACACTGTCCCATCAAACAATCTCGACACTGTCCCATCAAACACTCTCTACACTGTCCCATCAAACAATCTCGACACTGTCCCATCAAACAATCTCGACACTGTCCCATCAAACACTCTCTACACTGTCCCATCAAACACTCTCTACACTGTCCCATCAAACACTCTCTACATTGTCCCATCAAACACTCTCTACTCTGTGCCATCAAACGCTCTCTACGCTGTCCCATCAAACACTCCCTCTACACTGTCCCATCAAACACTCTCTACACTGTCCCATCAAACACTCTCTACACAGCCACATCAAACACTCCCTACACTGTCCCATCAAACACTCTCTACACTGTCCCATCAAACACTCTCTACACTGTCCCATCAAACACTCTCTACATTGTCCCATCAAACACTCTCTACACTGTCCCATCAAACACTCCCTCTACACTGTCCCATCAAACACTCTCTACACTGTCCCATCAAACACTCTCTACACTGTCCCATCAAACACTCTCTACACTGTCCCATCAAACACTCTCTACATTGTCCCATCAAACACTCTCTACATTGTCCCATCAAACACTCTCTACACTGTCCCATCAAACACACTCTACATTGTCCCATCAAACACTCTCTACACTGTCCCATCAAACACTCCCTCTACACTGTCCCATCAAACACTCTCTACACTGTCCCATCAAACACTCTCTACACTGTCCCATCAAACACTCTCTACACTGTCCCATCAAACACTCTCTACATTGTCCCATCAAACACTCTCTACACTGTCCCATCAAACACTCTACACTGTCCCATCAAACACTATCTAGACTGACCCATCAATCATTCTCTACACTTTCACATCAAACATTCCCTCTACACTGTCCCATCAAACACTCTGTATACACTGTCCCATCAAACACTCCCTCGACACTGTCTCATCAAACACTCCCTCTACACTGTCCCATCAAACACTCCCTACACTGTCCCATCAAACACTCTCTACACTGTCCCATCAAACACTCCCTCGACACTGTCACATCAAACACTGCCGACACTGTCCCATCACACACTCCCTCCACACTGTCCCATCAAACACTCTCTACACTGTCCCATCAAACACTCCCTCCACACTGTCCCATCAAACACTCTCTACACTGTCCCATCAAACACTCCCTCCACACTGTCCCATCAAACACTCTCTACACTGTCCCATCAAACACTCCCTCTACACTGTCCCATCAAACACTCCCTCTACACTGTCCCATCAAACACTCTCTACACTGTCCCATCAAACACTCTCTACACTGTCCTATCAAAGACTCCCTCTACACTGTCCCATCAAACACTCCCTCTACACTGTCCCATCAAACACTCTCTACACTGTCCCATCAAACACTCCCTCGACACTGTCCCATCAAACACTCTCTACACTGTCCTATCAAAGACTCCCTCTACACTGTCCCATCAAACACTCTCTACACTGTCCTATCAAACACTCCCTCGACACTGTCCCATCAAACACTCTCTACACTGTCCTATCAAACACTCCCTCTACACTGTCCCATCAAACACTCTCTACACTGTCCCATCAAACACTCTCAACACTGTCCCATCAAACACTCCCTACACTGTCCCATCAAACACTCCCTCCACACTGTCCCATCAAACACTCCCTACACTGTCCCATCAAACACTCCCTCTACACTGTCCCATCAAACACTCCCTCTACACTGTCCCATCAAACACTCTCTACACTGTCCCATCAAACACTCTCTACACTGTCCCATCAAACACTCCCTCGACACTGTCCCATCAAACACTCTCTACACTGTCCCATCAAACACTCCCTCGACACTGTCCCATCAAACACTCTCTACACTGTCCTATCAAAGACTCCCTCTACACTGTCCCATCAAACACTCTCTACACTGTCCCATCAAACACTCTCTACACTGTCCCATCAAACACTCTCAACACTGTCCCATCAAACACTCCCTACACTGTCCCATCAAACACTCCCTCCACACTGTCCCATCAAACACTCCCTACACTGTCCCATCAAACACTCCCTCTACACTGTCCCATCAAACACTCCCTCTACACTGTCCCATCAAACACTCTCTACACTGTCCCCTCAAACACTCTCTACACTGTCCCATCAAACACTCCCTCGACACTGTCCCATCAAACACTCTCTACACTGTCCCATCAAACACTCCCTCGACACTGTCCCATCAAACACTCTCTACACTGTCCTATCAAAGACTCCCTCTACACTGTCCCATCAAACACTCTCTACACTGTCCCATCAAACACTCTCAACACTGTCCCATCAAACACTCTCAACACTGTCCCATCAAACACTCCCTACACTGTCCCATCAAACACTCTCTACACTGTCCCATCAAACACTCTCTACACTGTCCCATCAAACACTCTCAACACTGTCCCATCAAACACTCTCTACTCTGTCCCATCACTCACTCTACACTGTCCCATCAAACACTCTCTACTCTGTGCTATCAAACGCTCTCTACACTGTCCCATCACTCCCTCTACACTGTCCCATCAAACGCTCTCTACACTGTCCCATCAAACACTCTCTACACTGTCCCATCAAACACTCTCTACACTGTCCCATCAAACACTCTCTACACTGTCCCATCAAACACTCTCTACACTGTCCCATCAAACACTCTCTACACTGTCCCATCAAACACTCCCTACACTGTCCCATCAAACACTCTCTACACTGTCCCATCAAACACTCTCTACACTGTCCCATCAAACACTCTCTACACTGTCCCATCAAACACTCTCTACACTGTCCCATCAAACACTCTCTACACTGTCCCATCAAACACTCTCTACACTGTCCTATCAAACGCTCTCTACACTGTCCCATCACTCACTCTACACTGTCGCATCAAACACTCTCTACACTGTCCCATCAAACACTCTCTACACTGTCCCATCAAACGCTCTCTACACTGTCCCATCACTCACTCTACACTGTCGCATCAAACACTCTCTACACTGTCCCATCAAACACTCCCTACACTGTCCCATCAAACACTCTCTACACTGTCCCATCACTCACTCTACACTGTCGCATCAAACACTCTCTACACTGTCCCATCAAACACTCCCTACACTGTCCCATCAAACACTCTCTACACTGTCCCATCACTCACTCTACACTGTCGCATCAAACACTCTCTACACTGTCCCATCAAACACTCTCTACACTGTCCCATCAAACACTCTCTACACTGTCCCATCAAACACTCTCTACACTGTCCCATCAAACACTCCCTACACTGTCCCATCAAACACTCTCCACACTGTCCCATCAAACACTCTCTACACTGTCCCATCAAACACTCTCTACACTGTCCCATCAAACACTCTCTACACTGTCGCATCAAACACTCTCTACACTGTCCCATCACACACTCCGTCTACACTGTCCCATCAAACACTCTCTACATTGTTCCATCAAACACTCTCTACATTGTCCCATCAAACACTCTCTACACTGTCCCATCAAACGCGCTCTACATTGTCCCATCACACACTCCGTCTACACTGTCCCATCAAACACTCTCTACATTGTCCCATCAAACACTCTCTACATTGTCCCATCAAACACTCTCTACACTGTCCCATCAAACACTCTCTACACTGTCCCATCACACACTCCGTCTACACTGTCCCATCAAACACTCTCTACATTGTCCCATCAAACACTCTCTACACTGTCCCATCAAACACTCTCTACACTGTCCCATCAAACACTCTCTACATTGTCCCATCACACACTCCGTCTACACTGTCCCATCAAACACTCTCTACACTGTCCCATCAAACACTCTCTACATTGTCCCATCACACACTCCGTCTACACTGTCCCATCAAACACTCTCTACATTGTCCCATCAAACACTATCTACATTGTCCCATCAAACACTCCCTACACTGTCCCATCAAACACTCTCTACATTGTCCCATCAAACACTCTCTACACTGTCCCATCAAACACTCTCTACACTGTCCCATCAAACACTCTCTACACTGTCCCATCAAACACTCTCTACATTGTCCCATCACACACTCCGTCTACACTGTCCCATCAAACACTCTCTACATTGTCCCATCAAACACTCCCTACACTGTCGCATCAAACACTCTCTACACTGTCCCATCAAACACTCCCTACACTGTCGCATCAAACACTCTCTACACTGTCCCATCAAACACTCCCTACACTGTCCCATCAAACACTCCCTACACTGTCCCATCAAACACTCTCTACATTTTCCCATCAAACACTCTCTACACTGTCGCATCAAACACTCTCTACACTGTCCCATCAAACACTCCCTACACTGTCCCATCAAACACTCTCTACTTGTCCCATCAAACACTCTCTACATTTTCCCATCAAACACTCTCTACACTGTCGCATCAAACACTCTCTACACTGTCCCATCAAACACTCCCTACACTGTCCCATCAAACACTCCCTACACTGTCCCATCAAACACTCTCTACATTTTCCCATCAAACACTCTCTACACTGTCGCATCAAACACTCTCTACACTGTCCCATCAAACACTCCCTACACTGTCCCATCAAACACTCCCTACACTGTCCCATCAAACACTCCCTACACTGTCCCATCAAACACTCTCTACATTGTCCCATCAAACACTCTCTACATTGTCCCATCAAACACTCTCTACACTGTCCCATCAAACACTCTCTACATTGTCCCATCACACACTCCGTCTACACTGTCCCATCAAACACTCTCTACACTGTCCCATCAAACACTCTCTACATTGTCCCATCACACACTCCGTCTACACTGTCCCATCAAACACTCTCTACATTGTCCCATCAAACACTCTCTACACTGTCGCATCAAACACTCTCTACACTGTCCCATCACACACTCCGTCTACACTGTCCCATCAAACACTCTCTACATTGTCCCATCAAACACTCTCTACACTGTCCCATCAAACACTCTCTACACTGTCCCATCAAACACTCTCTACACTGTCCCATCAAACACTCTCTACACTGTCCCATCAAATACTCTCTACACTGTCCCATCAAACACTCTCTACATTGTCCCATCAAACACTCTCTACACTGTCCCATCAAACACTCTCTACACTGTCCCATCAAACACTCTCTACACTGTCCCATCAAACACTCTCTACACTGTCCCATCAAACACTCCCTACACTGTCCCATCAAACACTCTCTACATTGTCCCATCAAACACTCTCTACACTGTCCCATCAAACACTCTCTACACTGTCCCATCAAACACTCTCTACACTGTCCCATCAAACACTCTCTACACTGTCCCATCAAACACTCCCTACACTGTCCCATCAAACACTCTCTACACTGTCCCATCAAACACTCTCTACACTGTCCCATCAAACACTCCCTACACTGTCCCATCAAACGCTCTCTACATTGTCCCATCAAACACTCTCTACACTGTCCCATCAAACACTCTCTACACTGTCCCATCAAACACTCTCTGCACTGTCCCATCAAACACTCTCTACATTGTCCCATCAAACACTCTCTACACTGTCCCATCAAACACTCTCTACACTGTCCCATCAAACACTCTCTACATTGTCCCATCAAACACTCTCTACACTGTCCCATCAAACACTCTCTACACTGTCCCATCAAACACTCTCTACTCTGTGCCATCAAACACTCTCTACACTGTCCCATCAAACACTCTCTACTCTGTGCCATCAAACGCTCTCTACACTGTCCCATCAAACACTCTCTACACTGTCCCATCAAACACTCTCTACACTGTCCCATCAAACGCTCTCTACATTGTCCCATCAAACACTCTCTACACTGTCCCATCAAACACTCCCTCTACACTGTCCCATCAAACACTCTCTACACTGTCCCATCAAACACTCTCTGCATTGTCCCATCAAACACTCCCTACACTGTCCCATCAAACACTCTCTACACTGTCCCATCAAACACTCCCTCTACACTGTCCCATCAAACACTCTCTACACTGTCCCATCAAACACTCTCTGCATTGTCCCATCAAACACTCCCTACACTGTCCCATCAAACACTCTCTACACTGTCCCATCAAACACTCCCTCTACACTGTCCCATCAAACACTCCCTCTACACTGTCCCATCAAACACTCCCTCTACACTGTCCCATCAAACACTCCCTACACTGTCCCATCAAACACTCTCTACACTGTCCCATCACTCACTCTACACTGTCGCATCAAACACTCTCTACACTGTCCCATCAAACACTCCCTACACTGTCCCATCAAACACTCCCTACACTGTCCCATCACTCACTCTACACTGTCGCATCAAACACTCTCTACACTGTCCCATCAAACACTCTCTACACTGTCCCATCAAACACTCTCTACACTGTCCCATCAAACACTCTCTACACTGTCCCATCAAACACTCCCTACACTGTCCCATCAAACACTCTCTACACTGTCCCATCAAACACTCTCTACACTGTCCCATCAAACACTCTCTACACTGTCCCATCAAACACTCTCTACACTGTCGCATCAAACACTCTCTACACTGTCCCATCACACACTCCGTCTACACTGTCCCATCAAACACTCTCTACATTGTTCCATCAAACACTCTCTACATTGTTCCATCAAACACTCTCTACATTGTCCCATCAAACACTCTCTACACTGTCCCATCAAACGCGCTCTACATTGTCCCATCACACACTCCGTCTACACTGTCCCATCAAACACTCTCTACATTGTCCCATCAAACACTCTCTACATTGTCCCATCAAACACTCTCTACACTGTCCCATCAAACACTCTCTACACTGTCCCATCACACACTCCGTCTACACTGTCCCATCAAACACTCTCTACATTGTCCCATCAAACACTCTCTACACTGTCCCATCAAACACTCTCTACACTGTCCCATCAAACACTCTCTACATTGTCCCATCACACACTCCGTCTACACTGTCCCATCAAACACTCTCTACACTGTCCCATCAAACACTCTCTACATTGTCCCATCACACACTCCGTCTACACTGTCCCATCAAACACTCTCTACATTGTCCCATCAAACACTATCTACATTGTCCCATTAAACACTCCCTACACTGTCCCATCAAACACTCTCTACATTGTCCCATCAAACACTCTCTACACTGTCCCATCAAACACTCTCTACACTGTCCCATCAAACACTCTCTACACTGTCCCATCAAACACTCTCTACATTGTCCCATCACACACTCCGTCTACACTGTCCCATCAAACACTCTCTACATTGTCCCATCAAACACTCCCTGCACTGTCGCATCAAACACTCTCTACACTGTCCCATCAAACACTCCCTACACTGTCGCATCAAACACTCTCTACACTGTCCCATCAAACACTCCCTACACTGTCCCATCAAACACTCCCTACACTGTCCCATCAAACACTCTCTACATTTTCCCATCAAACACTCTCTACACTGTCACATCAAACACTATCTACACTGTCCCATCAAACACTCTCTACACTGTCCCATCAAACACTCTCTACTTGTCCCATCAAACACTCTCTACATTTTCCCATCAAACACTCTCTACACTGTCGCATCAAACACTCTCTACACTGTCCCATCAAACACTCCCTACACTGTCCCATCAAACACTCCCTACACTGTCCCATCAAACACTCTCTACATTTTCCCATCAAACACTCTCTACACTGTCGCATCAAACACTCTCTACACTGTCCCATCAAACACTCCCTACACTGTCCCATCAAACACTCCCTACACTGTCCCATCAAACACTCTCTACATTGTCCCATCAAACACTCTCTACATTGTCCCATCAAACACTCTCTACACTGTCCCATCAAACACTCTCTACATTGTCCCATCACACACTCCGTCTACACTGTCCCATCAAACACTCTCTACACTGTCCCATCAAACACTCTCTACATTGTCCCATCACACACTCCGTCTACACTGTCCCATCAAACACTCTCTACATTGTCCCATCAAACACTCTCTACACTGTCGCATCAAACACTCTCTACACTGTCCCATCACACACTCCGTCTACACTGTCCCATCAAACACTCTCTACATTGTCCCATCAAACACTCTCTACACTGTCCCATCAAACACTCTCTACACTGTCCCATCAAACACTCTCTACACTGTCCCATCAAACACTCTCTACACTGTCCCATCAAACACTCCCTACACTGTCCCATCAAACACTCTCTACACTGTCCCATCAAACACTCTCTACACTGTCCCATCAAACACTCCCTACACTGTCCCATCAAACGCTCTCTACATTGTCCCATCAAACACTCTCTACACTGTCCCATCAAACACTCTCTACACTGTCCCATCAAACACTCTCTGCACTGTCCCATCAAACACTCTCTACATTGTCCCATCAAACACTCTCTACACTGTCCCATCAAACACTCTCTACACTGTCCCATCAAACACTCTCTACATTGTCCCATCAAACACTCTCTACACTGTCCCATCAAACACTCTCTACACTGTCCCATCAAACACTCTCTACTCTGTGCCATCAAACGCTCTCTACACTGTCCCATCAAACACTCTCTACACTGTCCCATCAAACACTCTCTACACTGTCCCATCAAACGCTCTCTACATTGTCCCATCAAACACTCTCTACACTGTCCCATCAAACACTCCCTCTACACTGTCCCATCAAACACTCTCTACACTGTCCCATCAAACACTCTCTGCATTGTCCCATCAAACACTCCCTACACTGTCCCATCAAACACTCTCTACACTGTCCCATCAAACACTCCCTCTACACTGTCCCATCAAACACTCTCTACACTGTCCCATCAAACACTCTCTGCATTGTCCCATCAAACACTCCCTACACTGTCCCATCAAACACTCTCTACACTGTCCCATCAAACACTCCCTCTACACTGTCCCATCAAACACTCCCTCTACACTGTCCCATCAAACACTCCCTCTACACTGTCCCATCAAACACTCCCTACACTGTCCCATCAAACACTCCCTCTACACTGTCCCATCAAACATTCCCTCTACACTGTCCCATCAAACACTCCCTCTACACTGTCCCATCAAACACTCCCTCTACACTGTCCCATCAAACACTCCCTCTACACTGTCCCATCAAACACTCTCTACACTGTCCCATCAAACATTCTCAACACTGTCCTATCAAAGACTCCCTCTACACTGTCCCATCAAACACTCCCTCTACACTGTCCCATCAAACACTCTCTCTACACTGTCCCATCAAACACTCCCTCTACACTGTCCCATCAAACACTCCCTCTACACTGTCCCATCAAACACTCCCTCTACACTGTCCCATCAAACACTCCCTCTACACTGTCCCATCAAACACTCCCTCTACACTGTCCCATCAAACACTCCCTCTACACTGTCCCATCAAACACACCCTATACACTGTCCCATAAAACACTCTATACACTGTCCCATCAAACACACTCTATACACTGTCCCATCAAACACACCCTATACACTGTCCCATCAAACACACCCTATACACTGTCCCATCAAACACTCTATACACTGTCCCATCAAACACTCTATACACTGTCCCATCAAACACACTCTATACACTGTCTCATCAAACACTCTATACACTGTCCCATCAAACACACTCTAAACTGTCCCATCAAACACTCTCTCTACACTGTCCCATCCAACATTCCCTCTACACTACCCATCAAGCATACCCACTTCACTGCCCCATGAAACACTCCATCAACACTGTCCAATCAAACACTCCCCCCTCAGAGTCGCATCAAACGTGCCCTCTGCACAGACCCATCAAACATACACTCTACACTGTCCCATCAAACACTCCCTCTACACTGTCCCATCAAACACTCCCTCTTCACTGTCCCATCAAACACTCTCTCTACACTGTCCCATCAAACACTCCCTCTACACTGTCCCATCAAACACTCCCTCTACACTGTCCCATCAAACACTCCCTCTATACTGTCCCATCAAACACTCCCTCTACACTGTCCCATCAAACACTCCCTCTACACTGTCCCATCAAACACTCCCTCTACACTGTCCCATCAAACACTCCCTCTACTCTTCCCATCAAACACTCCCTCTACACTGTCCCATCAAACACTCCCTCTACTCTTCCCATCAAACACTCCCTCTACTCTTCCCATCAAACACTCCCTCTACACTATTCCATCAAACATCCCCTCTACACTGTTGTATCAAACACTCGCTCTACAGAGTTCCATCAAATACAACCTCTTCACTGTCCAATCAAACACACCCTTTACACTGTCCCATCAAACACACTCTAAACTGTCCCATCAAACCCACTAAACTTTCCCATCAAACACACCCTCTGCACTGTCGCATAAAACATTCCTTCTACACAGACCCATCAAACACTCCCTCTACACTGTCCCATCAAACACTCCCTCTTCACTGTCCCATCAAACACTCTCTCTACACTGTCCCATCAAACACACCCTCTACACTGTCCCATCAAACACTCCCTCTACACTGTCCCATCAAACACTCCCTCTACACTGTCCCATCAAACACTCTCTCTACACTGTCCCATCAAACACTCCCTCTTCACTGTCCCATCAAACACTCCCTCTACACTGTCCCATCAAACACTCCCTCTACACTGTCCCATCAAACACTCCCTCTACGCTGTCCCATCAAACACACCCTTTACACTGTCCCATCAAACACAGCCTTTACACTGTCCCATCAAACACACCCTTTACACTGTCCCATCAAACACACCCTTTACACTGTCCCATCAAACACACCCTTTACACTGTCCCATCAAACACACCCTCTACACTGTCCCATCAAACACACCCTCTACACTGTCCCATCAAACACTCCCTCTACACTGTCCCATCAAACACACCCTTTACACTGTCCCATCAAACACTCCCTCTACACTGTCCCATCAAACACACCCTTTACACTGTCCCATCAAACACACCCTTTACACTGTCCCATCAAACACACCCTTTACACTGTCCCATCAAACACACCCTTTACACTGTCCCATCAAACACTCCCTTTACACTGTCCCATCAAACACACCCTTTACACTGTCCCATCAAACACTCCCTCTACACTGTCCCATCAAACACACCCTTTACACTGTCCCATCAAACACACCCTTTACACTGTCCCATCAAACACACCCTTTACATTGTCCCATCAAACACTCCCTCTACACTGTCCCATCAAACACTCTCTACACTGTCCCATAAATAAAAAATGTCCTGTCCTTTGTTATCTGGAGAACAATTGAATTTATGAGGAATAAGTTAATAATGTTTCTCCATGTAGAAACACAGGAAGTCTTTCCCAACGTGCATTATCACCCTTTTTCAGTTGAAGATAGGGTTTCTGTGTGATACATTGCACAGTACAGCCAGCTCAGTGTTCCTTTTCTAAGTTACTATCCTTTCCTCCTGCTCCCTTTCCGAATTCAAAATCGAGATCTAATTTCTGGCCTTTGCAACCAGTGCCCTGTGTTGGGACGGGTCGTTGTGCAGGCCCACCACATTCTCAGACCTCTCTATTTCTGCCAGGCTTTTTTTTAGAAGGTTTGGATCTTATTCAATTTTCGACCCTCACTGATGATGATAGAGCATAAATTGGAATCATAGAATAGAATACAGCACGGAAGGAGGCCATTCGGCCCATCGAGTCCGCGCCGACTCTATGCAAGAGCAATCCAGCGAGTCCCACTCCCCCGCCCTATCCCCGTAGCCCTACACATTTTTTTGTTCAAGTACTTATACAGTTCCCTTTTGAAGTCCATGATTGAATCTGCCTCCACCACCCCCTCGGGCAGTGCATTCCAGATCATAACCACTCACTGTGTAAATTAATTTTTCCTCATGTCGCCTTTGGTTCTTTTGGCAATCATCTTAAATCTATGCCCTCTGGTTCTTGACCCTTCTGCCAATTGGAACAGTTTCTCTCTATCTACTCTGTCTAGACCCTTCATGATTTTGAACTCCTCTATCAAATCTCCTCGCAACTGTCTCTGTTCCAAGGAGAACAACCCCAGCTACTCCAGTCTATCCACGTAACTAAAGTCCCTCATCCATGGAATCATTCTAGTAAATCTCTTCTGCACCCTCTCTAAGGCCTTCACATCTTTCCTAGAGTGCGGTGCCCAGAACTGGACGCAATACTCCAGTTGTGGCTGAACCAGTGTTTTATAAAGGTTCATCATGACTTCCTTGCTTTTGCACTCTATGCCTCTATTTATAAAGCCCAGGATCCCGAATGCTTTTTTAAACCGCTTTCTCAACCTGCCCTGCCACCTTCAATGATTTATGCACATATACCCCCAGATCCCTCTGTTCCTCTGCCCCTTTTAGAATTGTGCCCTCTAGTTTATATTGCCTCTCCACAATTTTCCTACTGAAATGCATCACCTCGCATTTTTCCGTGTTAAATTTCATCTGCCATTTGTCCGCCCATGCCACCAGAGTGTCTACATCCTATTGACGTCTATCACTATCCTCCTCACTGTTCACTACCCTTCCCAGTTTTGTGTCATCCGCAGATTTTGAAATTGTGCCCTGTACACCCAAGTCCAAGTCATTAATATATATCAAGAAAAGCAGTGGTCCCAGCACTGACCCCTGGGGAACATCACTGCACACCTCCCTCCAGTCTGAGAAACAACCATTCACCACTACTCTCTGTTTCCTGTCATTTAGCCAATTCTGTATCCATGTTGCTATTGCCCCCTTTATTCCATGGGCCGCAATCTTAATAGCAAGCCTACAATGTGGCATTTTATCAAACACTTTTTGAAAATCCATATTCACCACATCAAATGTATTGCTCTCATCTACCCTCTCTGTTACCTCATCAAAAAACTCTATCAAGTTGGTTAAACGCGATTTGCCTTTAACAAGTCCATGCTGGCTTTCCCTAATCAATCCACACTCGTCCAAGTGACTGTTAATTCTGTCCCGGATTATCGCTTCCAAAAGTTTCCCCACCACTGAAGTTAAACTGACCAGCCTATAGTTACTGGGTTTATCCTTACACCCTTTTTTGAACAAGGTTGTAATATTTGCAATTCTCCAGTCCTCTGGCACCACCCCCATATCTAAGGATGTTTGGAAGATTATGGCCAGTACCTCCGCAATTTCCACCCTTACTTCCCTCAGCAACCTAGGATGCATCCCATCCGGACCGGGTGACTTATCTATTTTAAGTACAGCCAGCCTTTCTTGTACCTTTTCTTTCTCAATTCTTAACTATATCTTCCTTTACTGAGACTCTGGCAGCATCTTCTTCCTTGGTAAAGACTGATGCAAAGTATTCATTTAATACCTCAGCCATGCCCTCTGCCTCCATGAGCAGATCTCCTTTATGATCCCTAATCGGCCCCACCCCTCCTCTTACTACCCGTTTACTTCTGTAGAAGACTTTTGGATTCCCTTTTATGTTGTCCGCTAATCTATTCTCATACTCTCTCTTTGCCCCTCTTATTTCCTTTTTCACTTTCCTTCTGAACTTTCTAACTTTCTATATTGCCTCTGGTTCTCACTTGTGTTATCAACCTGACATCTGTCATATGCCCCTTTTTTCCACTTCATCTTACTCTCTATCTCCTTTGTCATCCAGGGAGTTCTGGCTTTAGTTGCTCTACCTTTCTCCCTCGTTGGAATGTACCTTGTCTGTACCCAAATCATCTCCTCTTTAAAGGTCGCCCACTGTTCAATTACAGTTTTGTTTGCCAATCTCCGATTCCAATTTACCCGGGACAGATCTGTTCTCATCCCACTGAAATTGGCCCTCCTCCAATGGAGTATTTTTACTTTAGAGTGGTCAGAGTCCTTTTCCATAGCTATTCTAAACCTTATGATACTATGATCACTGCTCCCTAAATGATCCCCCACTGACACTTGCTCCACTTGGCCTGTCTCATTCCCTAGAACTAAATCCAGCAATGCTTCCTTCCTCGTTGGGCCGGAAATGTACAGGTCGAGAAAGTTATCCTGAACATATTTCAAAAATTCCTCCCCTTCTTTGCCCCTTATATTATTGTTATCCCAGTCTATATTAGGATAGTTGAAATTCTCCGATCCCAGCCTCCCAGCTGAGAGCACAGGTTGGAGGCTAAGGGGATGATTTTAGGAGGCAGTTGGGGGCGGGGGGGCTCCGAAAATCACGGAAATCCTGTTCGGGTTCAGAAGCCGGATCCAACCCGCCGACTTCTGAGTTTCCCAGGGACCCACCTGTGTGCGCGAGCGACCCGAAAACGGAAGTCCCCCCGGCAATTAAAGCCGGCGGGATGACAGTTAAAGAGCCAAATGTACCTCATTGAGATACTTAAGGCACTTTAACCTGTGACAGATGAAGGTATTAGAAAGATTTTTAACTTACCTGGGCTGCTTGCCCACCGCTTCTGATTCACACCTGGTGAAACCAGGGCCGGATCAGGGAAAAAGAAACTGAATAAATTAAATAAAAAACCATGGAAGGAAGTGAAAACACTGAATGAACCCACCTTTGAAACCTGCTCCGATGTCTCATTCTCCGATGTCCCCCTCTTCACCCCCCGATGTCCCCCCAATGGTCCCCCTCTTCACCCCCCCGATGTCCCCGCAATGGTCCCCCTCTTCACCCCCCCGATGTCCCCCCCAATGGTCCCCCTCTTCACCCCCCCGATGTCCCCCCAATGGTCCCCCTCTTCACCCTCCCGATGTCCCCCGATCTTCCCCTATCCCCCCCCCCAATCTTCCTCTCTCCCCACACCTCCCCCCCACCCCAGTCTTCTGTTCCAGTGCCGGATGACGTCTTGCTCTCTCTCTTTCTTGCCCGCCCCCCGCCCGACAGCAGCCAGCCTGTCAATCAGACTAGCTGCCGGGTGTGAAACCCGGAGAGGACGTTAATCATCATCAATCAATGTGCGATCACGTCGGAAACGGTAAGTTTTGTTCATTCAGGTTTGCCACGCGCACCTTCGCCCTCCCGCTGCCAACCCGCCAACATTGTAAAATCGAGCCCTAAGTGTCAACACTGTAAGGCCGACTCTCCAACTAGTGCTCCCTCGAGCCTGACTCCTCACTGGGAGTGTCAGTCAGTGGTCAGCTCCACTCCCGTTTGCCTGCTGCAGGGTGCTTTATCTCTCTGTGCTGTTGGAGGATGGAGTGATGATGGACGAGAGCAGCTAATTTGACCTGTTCTCTTCTCTTTAGGTGGTGGAGAGGAAGCGGAAACAAGCAAGTCAACGCGTTAAGCAGTGGAATGTGCAGCTGAACCGACTGATGCAGCCAGTCATGCCTGGGGGTAAGGGGGAGTTGAGAGCATCTGCTGAGGTTCGCTGGGTAATGCCAGGCTGGTCTCGGGTGAGGTGGGATGTTCCCTGGGAGAGGGGGTGGAGAATGGGACAGTACTGGGACTGGCACTGGGTTCCATGTTCCCTGGGGAGCAGGGGCATCGGGCAACACTGGGACTGGCACTGGGTTCCATGTTCCCTGGGGAGCAGGGGCATCGGGCAACACTGGGACTGGCACTGGGTTCCATGTTCCCTGGGGAGCAGGGGCATCGGGCAACACTGGGACTGGCACTGGGTTCCATGTTCCCTGGGGAGCAGGGGCATCGGGCAACACTGGGACTGGCACTGGGTTCCATGTTCCCTGGGGAGCAGGGGCATCGGGCAACACTGGGACTGGCACTGGGTTCCATGTTCCCTGGGGAGCAGGGGCATCGGGCAACACTGGGACTGGCACTGGGTTCCATGTTCCCTGGGGAGCAGGGGCATCGGGCAGCACTGGGAATGGCACTGGATTCCATATTCCCTGGGGAGGTGGAGAATGGGACAGTACTGGGACTGGCAGTGGGTTCCATATTCCCTGGGGAGGTGGGGCATCGGGCAGTACTGGGATTGGCACTGGGTATGGGGTTGCTGGAGGGGGCTGGCGTGTGGCAGTATGGGGATTGGTAGTGGGTTTGAGATTTGGGCGGGGCATGGGCAGTATGGGGATTATAGAAATACGACTAGGCCATTCAGCCCCTCAAGCATGGCTGATCAGTAACCTCAACTCCATTTCCCGTCTTTGTACCATATCCCCTGATACCCTTACCCAACAAAAATTTGTTGATCTCAGTCTTGAATGCTCCAATTGTCCCCCAGCATCCACAGCCTTTTGGGGAGAGAGTTCCAGATTTCCACCGCCCTTTGTCTAAAAGTGCTTCCTCATTTAGCTCCTGAATGACCTAGCTCTAATTTTAAGGTTATGCCCCCTTGTTCTGGACTCTCCCACCAGAGGAAATAGTTTCTCTCTCTATACCCTATCGAATTCCTTGATCATTTTAAAAATCTTGATTAGATCACCCCTCAAACTTTAAACTCAAAGGAATACAAGCCTAGTCTATACAACCTGTCCTCATAATTTAACCCTCTAAGCCCCGGTATCATTCTAGTGAATCTGTGCTGCACCCCCTCCAAGGCCAATATATCCTTCCTGAGGTTTTGTGCCCAGAACTGAACCCAGTCTCCAGATGGGATCTGTACAACTGAGGCATAATTTCCTCCCCTTTGTATTCCAGCCTCCTTGAGATAAAGGCCAACATTCCATTAGCCTTTTTGATTACTTTTTGTATCTGTGCCCTAGCTTTTACTGATCTGTGTACATGGACACCTAAATCCCTCTGCTCCTCCACAGTTTCTAGTCATTCGACATTAAGAAAATATTCCGACTTTTCTTTCTTGGATGACCTCACATTTCCCCACATCGAACTTCATCTGCTGGTTTTGCCCACTCACTCAGTCTGTGTCCCTTGCTCTCATCCACATAAATTACTGTGCTTCCTAACTTGGTGTCATCTGCAAACTTGGATATACAACTCTATTCCTTCAGTGGGTGGAATGGGGCAGTATGGGGATTGGCATTGGGTCTGAGGTTCAGGGTGGTGATAATGGGGCAATATGGGGATTGGCATTGGGTCTGAGGTTCAGGGTGGTGATAATGGGGCAATATGGGGATTGGCATTGGGTCTGAGGTTCAGGGTGGTGATAATGGGGCAATATGGGGATTGGCATTGGGTCTGAGGTTCAGGGTGGTGATAATGGGGCAATATGGGGATTGGCAGTGGGTCTGAGGTTCAGGGTGGTGATAATGGGGCAATATGGGGATTGGCAGTGGGTCTGAGGTTCAGGGGGTGGAATGGGGCAGTATGGGGATTGGCAGTGAATTGATGGGAGTATGAACAGTGACTAAGAATTATATTTCCCTCAGTGGGTGCTAGCAATCAGTACGGTCAGATTGTGGTTTCTATTATGTGTTGTTAGGATAAATGAGCAGTAATTGGATTTATCACTTCTTTCTGGCTTAGTTTAAAAGAATTGCCTCTGCTGGAAATTGTCCTGAGTCTGACCCAACTCATTTCACACAGGAACTTTACAGCGAGCAGAGAGAGGGGACTTTCACCCCTCAGTCTGGGCTGGATTGGAACCCAGTTCCCAAATAGTCCAAAACACTGCTCCAGCCCTTTCAAACTTTTGTTTAAAACATGCAGGTCTGCACGTTTTTCAGTGCATGGTGCTCACCATCACATCACTCGGTGATAAACAGCGACAGGAGGTTTGCGCGGGGAGCACAGGTCGTAGGTCGCAGTGTTCATTGTGAGGCACGGCCTGTCAACACTGGGCCAATCCCAGGGGTGATCTGTTCAGGTTGTCCGTGTCTGTCAGGGGCAGATGAGTGTTCTTCTTCACTCCCCTTTCAAGCCTTCTACTTCCTGTCTCTTTTTATCACATTCCTTTTATTCCCTCACTCTGCTCTCGTTTTTCTCTTACTTTTTTTTCTCTCTCATTTTCTTTTCCTTCTCTCGCTCTCCCTTTCTCGGTTCTCCACCCCCCCCCCCCCTCTTCCCTGCCCTTTTGGTCTGGCTGTGAGATTGGCCAGTAGTTTCTCCGACTGGAGAGCGAGAGGAATCTGTGGAGATGGGGTTATCCCAGTATCCGTAGTGATAACCTGCTTTCCCTTACTCCCCGTTGAGAGAGTGGAAAGAATGTGGCTGGGACTTCAGGGGCCTTCCATGCTGGAGATGGCAGTCCTGAGGTGGGAGGCCGGTCAGCGGCCGGATGCAATAGTTTTTGATAGCTTGGCACACGGGAGCAGTAAGAGGCCCTTCAGTTCACCGAGCCGACTGTATAATGTGTGACCTCTCGTTACAGCTGCCCAGAGTCAGCTGAGCAGTGACATCCTGAGCCACAGAGGAGGCGGAGCCTTCCTCCCCAAAGAATTCAGCATCAAGATACCCAATCGGAGAACAAATCCACAGGATAACAGTGAAGGACCCAAGGCCTCAAACCAGGCCCCAGAGGAGACGTCAGAATCCGAGTTGGATGATTACGTGAACATAGAGGAACAGATGAAGAACATGTCTTTGATGGGAGCAACGTCCCCTTAGGTCAGCGCCAATTGACTATAATGGCCGAGTAAACTGCCAAGTGTGAGGAAGGCATGAACCATTGTAATTCCATATAGGGTGCCAGCACTGATAGCAACAGACTCGCTGTGTGGTGCTGCTTGCTTCATTGGGTCAGATCTGGGAACTCTGCAGATCTGGGAACTCTGCTACATTCAATGAAACCAGAGCCTTGGACACAGTGAGTGGGATGGGGACAGCCTGCGGTAATCAGCAGCAGAAGAAACAGACCCCAAACCGGAGGAGATCAGGCCACCATTGATATTCAAATAATGACAAAGAATTCTCACTAACTTCAATCTCCTTCCTTGTCTCGTTTTTCTACCTGTTTCTGTTTATTTTTGGTACTGGTATGGAGAATTATTTTCTAAAATGGGTGGAGACATTACAGAGCTTGGGAGAGAGGGGCGAGGTCCTTGAACGGAGATGTTACTGAGACTAGGAGCAAAGGGGAGAGGGGCCTATGGGTGGAGATGTTACTGAGAATGGGAGAGAGGGGAGATGGGTCATTGGGTGGGGACATTACTTAGGCTGAGGTTAGTGAGACTGCATCTGTTTTCCTGTATCCAGCTGTGGTCACCTTATGATGGGAAGGATGTTGGTGCCTTTGAGAGGGGGACAGAAGGGGCAACAATGATTCTGAGTATCGAGAATTTGAGTAAAGAGGGAAGAGGGAGGAAGTGGGACAGATTTCTTTGATAAAGGGACTTTTGAGGTGATCCAATTGGGCTTCGAGGATTATGAAAGGAATCGAGAAACCGTTGCAGTTAAATTGGTTACAAGAGGTGAAGGGTTCAGATCCCGGGGGACACGAGGTGAGCATTAGGGTTACAAGAGGTGAAGGGTTCAGATCCCAGGGGACACGAGGTGAGCATTAGGGTTACAAGAGGTGAAGGGTTCAGATCCCGGGGGACACGAGGTGAGCATTAGGGTTACAAGAGGTGAAGGGTTCAGATCCCAGGGGACACGAGGTGAGCATTAGGGTTACAAGAGGTGAAGGGTTCAGATCCCGGGGGACACGAGGTGAGCATTAGGGTTACAAGAGGTGAAGGGTTCAGATCCCGGGGGACACGAGGTGATCATTAGGGTTACAAGAGGTGAAGGGTTCAGATCCCGGGGGAGACGAGGTGAGCATTAGGGTTACAAGAGGTGAAGGGTTCAGATCCCGGGGGACACGAGGTGAGCATTAGGGTTACAAGAGGTGAAGGGTTCAGATCCCGGGGGACACGAGGTGAGCATTAGGGTTACAAGAGGTGAAGGGTTCAGATCCCGGGGGACACGAGGTGAGCAGTAGGGTTACAAGAGGTGAAGGGTTCAGATCCCGGGGGACACGAGGTGAGCATTAGGGTTACAAGAGGTGAAGGGTTCAGATCCCGGGGGAGACGAGGTGAGCATTAGGGTTACAAGAGGTGAAGGGTTCAGATCCCAGGGGACACGAGGTGAGCATTAGGGTTACAAGAGGTGAAGGGTTCAGATCCCAGGGGACACAAGGTGAGCATTAGGGTTACAAGAGGTGAAGGGTTCAGATCCCGGGGGACACGAGGTGAGCATTAGGGTTACAAGAGGTGAAGGGTTCAGATCCCGGGGGAGACGAGGTGAGCATTAGGGTTACAAGAGGTGAAGGGTTCAGATCCCGGGGGAGACGAGGTGAGCATTAGGGTTACAAGAGGTGAAGGGTTCAGATCCCGGGGGACACGAGGTGAGCATTAGGGTTACAAGAGGTGAAGGGTTCAGATCCCGGGGGAGACGAGGTGAGCATTAGGGTTACAAGAGGTGAAGGGTTCAGATCCCGGGGGACACGAGGTGAGCATTAGGGTTACAAGAGGTGAAGGGTTCAGATCCCGGGGGACACGAGGTGAGCATTAGGGTTTAAGGCAGGATGTAAGGATGACAGGAGCCAGAGAGTAATGGGGATGTGGGGTAAGGTAGGAGGGAGGGGCAGTGTAGCAAACAGTATGAGTGGGTTTGAGACGTGTTTTTGTTTTTCGACCTTGTCCGAAATAAGGATCCATTCATTAGGTAGCTGCAAAACAACACTCCCTACACCTGCTTACCCCAGAATTCAGCTTATCATATCGCTTTGCTTGATTCATAATAAAGCATACACTTTCATACAGGAAATTAATAACATAAACTCATTTGAAAAGCTCATTGTTCTAATTCTAGCTAGCAAAATGGGCCACTTATATTAACCCTTGGTTTACCATACTGCCATTTTGTTATGGAGGCATCTTATTGAGCTACTGAAAGCTTACTACATATGCATTTCATTAGAGGGGCACCTCGTAGGTATTCTCATTTTCATGCGTTCACTAGTGTTAGTGATGTAAAGTGAGCTCATTCAAATCACACTTACACTATTTCACAAACACCAAACAGAAGAAAATAGGGGTTTGATTTTCTGATTTGATGCTAGAGGTGTACTGCCAGGGCAGCAGATGGGGGCTGTGGGGAGGAGGGCAATACAATTGGCTTAAGTAACCATGAGCAAAAAAATATCAGCCAATGCTGCGGCTCCCGATCACTGAGCCCGATCGTGAAGGGCACCTGTTTGGACATTGGGTGATGGCAGGAGCAGCCTTGGCTGCAATGCCCTCCATCGTTAAATAGCCTCAAGATACTCACCGTCTGGACTCATACATGGAGAATGGTCGGTTAGGCCAGGTACAGAGCGATCCTGGGACCCATCCAATTGTAAATGGACAACAGTCAGCATCCCCGGGCTGGAGAACAAAATGGAACCAAGAAGCCTGAATGGGAACGGGTCGGAGCTGTGTCTCCGTGCGGCCTGCTCGCTCGTTACCCGACACGGGGAACGGGTCGGAGCTGTGCCTCCGTGCGGCCTGCTCGCTTGTTACCCGACACGGGGAACGGGTCGGAGCTGTGCCTCCGTGCGGCCTGCTCGCTCGTTCCCCGACAGGGGGAACGGGTCGGAGCTGTGCCTCCGTGCGGCCTGCTCGCTCGTTACCCGACACGGGGAACGGGTCGGAGCTGTGCCTCCGTGCGGCCTGCTCGCTCGTTCCCCGACAGGGGGAACGGGTCGGAGCTGTGCCTCCATGCGGCCTGCTCGCTCGTTCCCCGACGTGGACTGAGATGGCACAACAAACAAAGGTGTCGTCTTTCCACTCAGGCCTTCTGTTCTTGAAATCCAAGTTCAAATCCAGCCGTGGGGAGGGGGAAGAGGACCATGGGAACCATAGCGGCTTAAGGGACTAGAATCCCCTGCCTTTAGTCCTGGTCTGATCCAGCCCATAAAAAGGCAGCCTGGGCCACTCTGTGGAGAGTGTAACACCGATCACAGATTCTGACCCAATATCGGGATATTAAAAGGAGGAAATATCATCTGTCCAAATGTGAGAACCACACAGCAACAATTCATTTTATTAAATTCATTTCATTTAAGTGTCAGCCTTGGCCCAGTGGGGAGCACTGTCGCCTCTGAGTCAGAAGGTCATGGGTTCAAGTCCCACTCCAGAGATTTGAGCCCATAATGCAGGCTCACACTTCAGTGCAATAATGAGGGGGTGCTGAATTGTCAGAGGCACCGTCTTTCAGATCAGCACCTTCAGGGGAGGGGGGAGAGTCGGCACCTTCGGGGGAGGGGGGGAGAGTCGGCACCTTCGGGGGAGGGGGGAGAGTCAGCACCTTCGGGGGAGGGGGAGAGAGTCGGCACCTTCGGGGGAGGGGGGAGAGAGTCAGCACCTTCAGGGGAGGGGGGAGAGTCGGCACCTTCGGGGGAGGGGGGGGGAGAGTCAGCGCCTTCGGGGGAGGGGGGAGAGAGTCGGCACCTTCGAGGGAGGGGGGAGAGAGTCGGCACAGGAGGGGGAGGGGGGGAGAGAGTCGGCACCTTTGGGGGAGGGGGGAGAGAGTCAGCACCTTCGGGGGAGGGGGGAGAGAGTCAGCACCTTCGGGGGAGGGGGGGAGAGAGTCAGCACCTTCGGGGGAGGGGGGGAGAGAGTCAGCACCTTCGGGGGAGGGGGGAGAGAGTCAGCACCTTCGGGGGAGGGGGGAGAGTCAGCACCTTCGGGGGAGGGGGGGAGAGTCAGCACCTTCGGGGGAGGGGGGAGAGAGTCAGCACCTTCGGGGGAGGGGGGGAGAGAGTCAGCACCTTCGGGGGAGGGGGAGAGAGTCTGCGCCTTCGGGGGAGGGGGGGAGAGAGTCAGCACCTTCGGGGGAGGGGAGAGAGTCAGCACCTTCGGGGGAGGGGGGGAGAGTCAGCACCTTCGGGGGAGGGGGGAGAGAGTCAGCACCTTCGGGGGAGGGGGGAGAGAGTCAGCACCTTCGGGGGAGGGGGGAGAGGGTCAGCACCTTCGGGGGAGGGGGGAGAGAGTCAGCACCTTCGGGGGAGGGGGGGAGAGTCAGCACCTTCGGGGGAGGGGGGGAGAGTCAGCACCTTCGGGGGAGGGGGCAGAGAGTCAGCACCTTCGGGGGAGGGGGGAGAGAGTCAGCACCTTCGGGGGAGGGGGGAGAGAGTCAGCACCTTCGGGGGAGGGGGGAGAGAGTCAGCACCTTCGGGGGAGGGGGGAGAGAGTCAGCACCTTCGGGGGAGGGGGGGAGAGTCAGCACCTTCGGGGGAGGGGGGAGAGAGTCAGCACCTTCGGGGGAGGGGGCAGAGAGTCAGCACCTTCGGGGGAGGGGGGGAGAGAGTCAGCACCTTCGAGGGAGGGGGGGGAGTCAGCACCTTCAGGGGAGGGGGGAGAGAGTCAGCACCTTCGAGGGAGGGGGGGGGAGTCAGCACCTTCAGGGGAGGGGGGAGAGAGTCAGCACCTTCGAGGGAGGGGGGAGAGGGTCAGCACCTTCGGGGGAGGGGGAGTCAGCACCTTCGGGGGAGGGGGGAGAGTCGGCACCTTCGGGGGAGGGGGGAGAGAGTCAGCACCTTCGAGGGAGGGGGGAGAGAGTCAGCACCTTCGGGGGAGGGGGGAGAGAGTCAGCACCTTCGGGGGAGGGGGGAGAGAGTCAGCACCTTCGGGGGAGGGGGGAGAGAGTCGGCACCTTCGGGGGAGGGGGGAGAGAGTCAGCACCTTCGAGGGAGGGGGGAGAGAGTCAGCACCTTCGAGGGAGGGGGGAGAGAGTCAGCACCTTCGGGGGAGGGGGGAGAGAGTCGGCACCTTCGGGGGAGGGGGGAGAGAGTCAGCACCTTCGAGGGAGGGGGGAGAGAGTCAGCACCTTCGGGGGAGGGGGGAGAGAGTCAGCACCTTCGGGGGAGGGGGGAGAGAGTCAGCACCTTCGGGGGAGGGGAGAGAGTCGGCACCTTCGGGGGAGGGGGGAGAGAGTCAGCACCTTCGGGGGAGGGGGGAGAGAGTCAGCACCTTCGGGGGAGGGGGGAGAGAGTCAGCACCTTCGGGGGAGGGGGAGAGAGTCTGCGCCTTCGGGGGAGGGGGGAGAGAGTCAGCACCTTCGGGGGAGGGGGGAGAGAGTCAGCACCTTCGGGGGAGGGGGGAGAGAGTCAGCACCTTCGGGGGGGGGAGGGGGAGTCAGCACCTTCGGGGGAGGGGAGAGAGAGTCAGCACCTTCGGGGGGGGGAGGGGGAGTCAGCACCTTCGGGGGAGGGGAGAGAGTCAGCACCTTCGGGGGAGGGGGGAGAGAGTCGGCACCTTCGGGGGAGGGGGGAGAGAGTCAGCGCCTTCGGGGGAGGGGGGGAGAGAGTCAGCACCTTCGGGGGAGGGGGGAGAGAGTCAGCACCTTCGGGGGAGGGGGAGAGAGTCAGCACCTTCGGGGGAGGGGGGGAGAGAGTCAGCACCTTCGGGGGAGGGGGGAGAGAGTCGGCACCTTCGGGGGAGGGGGGAGAGAGTCGGCACCTTCGGGGGAGGGGGGAGAGTCAGCACCTTCGGGGGAGGGGGGAGAGTCAGCACCTTCGGGGGAGGGGAAGAGAGTCAGCACCTTTGGGGGAGGGGGAGAGAGTCAGCACCTTCGGGGGAGGGGGGAGAGAGTCGGCACCTTCGGGGGAGGGGGGAGAGAGTCAGCACCTTCGGGGGAGGGGGGAGAGTCAGCACCTTCGGGGGAGGGGGGGAGAGTCAGCACCTTCGGGGGAGGGGAAGAGAGTCAGCACCTTCGGGGGAGGGGGGAGAGTCAGCACCTTCGGGGGAGGGGGGAGAGAGTCAGCACCTTCGGGGGAGGGGGGAGAGAGTCGGCACCTTCGGGGGAGGGGGGGAGAGAGTCAGCACCTTCGGGGGAGGGGGGAGAGGGTCAGCACCTTCGAGGGAGGGGGGAGAGTCGGCACCTTCGGGGGAGGGGGAGAGAGTCAGCGCCTTCGGGGGAGGGGGGAGAGGGTCAGCACCTTCGAGGGAGGGGGGAGAGTCGGCACCTTCGGGGGAGGGGGGAGAGAGTCGGCGCCTTCGGGGGAGGGGGGAGAGAGTCAGCACCTTCGGGGGAGGGGGGAGAGAGTCAGCGCCTTCGGGGGAGGGGGGAGAGAGTCAGCGCCTTCGGGGGAGGGGGGAGAGAGTCAGCACCTTCGGGGGAGGGGGGGAGAGAGTCGGCACCTTCGGGGGAGGGGGGAGAGAGTCGGCACCTTCGGGGGAGGGGGGGAGAGAGTCAGCACCTTCGGGGGAGGGGGGAGAGTCAGCACCTTCGGGGGAGGGGGGAGAGTCAGCACCTTCGGGGGAGGGGGGAGAGAGTCGGCACCTTCGGGGGAGGGGGAGAGAGTCAGCACCTTCGGGGGAGGGGGGAGAGAGTCAGCACCTTCGGGGGAGGGGGGAGAGAGTCAGCACCTTCGGGGGAGGGGGGAGAGTCGGCACCTTCGGGGGAGGGGGGAGAGAGTCAGCACCTTCGGGGGAGGGGGGAGAGAGTCAGCACCTTCGGGGGAGGGGGGAGAGTCGGCACCTTCGGGGGAGGGGGGGGAGAGTCAGCACCTTCGGGGGAGGGGGGAGAGGGTCAGCACCTTCGGGGGAGGGGGGAGAGTCGGCACCTTCGGGGGAGGGGGGAGAGAGTCAGCACCTTCGGGGGAGGGGGGGAGAGTCGGCACCTTCGGGGGAGGGGGGAGAGAGTCAGCACCTTCGGGGGAGGGGGGAGAGAGTCAGCACCTTCGGGGGAGGGGGGGAGAGAGTCAGCACCTTCGGGGGAGGGGAGAGAGTCGGCACCTTCGGGGGAGGGGGGAGAGAGTCAGCACCTTCGGGGGAGGGGGGGAGAGAGTCAGCACCTTCGGGGGAGGGGGGAGAGAGTCAGCACCTTCGGGGGAGGGGGGAGAGAGTCGGCACCTTCGGGGGAGGGGGGAGAGAGTCGGCACCTTCGGGGGAGGGGGGAGAGAGTCAGCACAGGAGGGGAAATGGAAAGCTAAAGAATTTAAATCTTTTTAAAAATGTTATCTATTTAATGAATGACATTGTTGAGTGGAACAGTTAACATGAATAAAGAGCAGCAACCTAATATCAGCGAGACAATCCGAGGGGTTAGTTAGCCTGAACGTTGTGCCTTGGCTTTTGATGCTCGTTGATTGCTGGTATTTAGCTGGCCTACTAGCTGAGTGAGTCACTGCCCGAGCTGCAGGACATGTCGTGTGTTCAGAGCAGGCCGCAGGCCCGCGAGTGGGTCGTGTTCTGATGCGGGGCTCCAGTTTGGGGGGGTTGTTGGGGTCTCTCTGTTGGCGGCGCTGGTGCCAGTGGCACAGGCTGCCCTCGAGCCTTTGCCCTCTCTCGATCTCACACAGCAGGTGGCCTTAATGCTCCTGAGAGGATTGTAACTGGGATCGACTGCCGCCGGACAGGTGAATCTCTCCCTAACCAGGTAACCCAGCCTCGTGCTGGCCACCATCCCGCTTGGAGTGGACAGAATTCTGGTCACCTGAGCGTACACGTACTGGACTGCCAGGAGTGAGCCTGCAGAAAGCAAAGGAACATTAGTGGGCATCTCCAGAACTCATCCTCCTTGATTGCAGCTTTCAGAGCATGGGCTGGGGCTCCCTTTACCTCGCGAGACGTTCATACTGCTTAATGTATTTGTCTTAAATTCCCAACCAAATTATTTTAACACAGACATCGGCCCATTCAAAGTAGGTGGGTTAATGAGACAGGAAGTGAATATGAACACCTTAACCAGTCTGCTACACACACAGAGCAAATTAGTTTCTCATGTGCTTTGATGTCAACTGGATAGCACTCTCTCGCCTCTGAGGGAGAAGGTTGTGGGGGAAAATCCGACTCTAGACACTTGAGCCCATAATCCAGGCTGACACTCTAGTACAATACCGAGGGGGTGCTGCACTGACCAAGGTGCTGTTTATCGGATGAGACGTTAAATCGAGGCCCAGTCTGCAGATGTAAAAGATCCCATAGCACTATTTTCAAGAAGAGCGGGGGGAGTTCTCCCCGGTGTCCTGACCAATATTTATCCCTCAACTGACATCACTAAAACAGATGATCTGGCCATTTATCTCATTGCTGTTTGTGGGATCTTGCTGTGCACAAATGGACTGTTGTGTTTCCTACATTCCAACAGTGACTACACTTCGAAAAGTATTTCATTGGCTGTGAAGCGCTTTGGGGCTTCAGCCAATGGAGAGTGGAGACGAGGGGTCCGAACTCTGCTGTATACTGAACTACCCAGAGGGCAGCATAACTGTGCTGAGGTCACTGCAGTAATGAGTTCAGGTGACTGGACGCTGAGGGCTGAGACACCGAGCTTTCACTTCCAGGAATGGGTTTAAATCTAGCCCATAACAGATTGGATGAAAGTCATCTCGGTGTACTGGTTGGAAGGGTTCTACATGATAACTATGGACAGTCTCAACCCAGTAATAAAAACAGAAAGTGCTGGAAACACTCAGCAGGTCAGGCAGGTTTGGTCTCCTTACCTAAGGAAGGATATACTTGCCTTAGAGGGGGTGCAATGAAGGTTCACTAGATTGCTTCCTGGGATGAGAGGGTTGTTCTGTGAGGAGAGATTGAGTAGAATGGGCCTGTACGCTCTGGAGTTTGGAAGAATGAGAGGTGATCTCATTGAAACATATAAAATTCTTAGAGGGCTTGACAGGGTAGATGCTGAGAGGCTGCTTCCCCGGGCTCAGGATAAGGGGTCGGACATTTAGGACTGAGATGAGGAGGAATTTCTTCACTCAGAGGGTTGTGAGTCTTTGGAATTCTACCCCAGAGGGATGTTCAGTCGTTGAGTATATTCAAGGCTGAGATCGATAGATATTTGGACTGTAAGGGAATCAAGGGACATGGGGATCGGGCGGGAAAGTGGAGTTGAGGTTGAAGATCAGCCATGATCTTATTGAATGGCGGAGCAGGCTCGAGGGGCCGAATGGCCTACTCCTGCTCCAATTTCTTATGTTCACACTGGGTAATACCAACTCAGTCAAAGAGGGCACAGGGTGGCGAGTGTAGGCAATAGGAAATGATCACACTGATGCAGCATAGGGTATTGTCTGAGATTGGGCTTGGCTATTGACTTGGACTGGTATAAAGGGACCTTTACTCTGCATCTACCCACCACTGGAACTGACCTTGGGCTGCTCGATGCTGACACTACAAATTCAAAATCGTTCCATTTCCTTGAAAAGCGCAAATATTCATAAGAAAAGTCTAAGGATCACAGGCCGATTTATAGCCATTTGTTTGCGGTAGGTCAGTGTATCAAATTGAAACCAGAAAGAGCTGAGAAAGAGCCCGTCATCAGCTCCCCTGATGGCCCAGTGGGTAGTGCCTGCCATTTGGGCAATGCATGGGGGGGCACTGCCCTTGGGTTGGGGGGGATGGGGCCCAGTCAGCCTGGTTCCTGCCCCTGATCACTAACCAGTGACTTCTGCATGTGTGTAGCTGTTGGGTAAGGACAGGAGTGGGCTCAGCGGCGATGCCTCCTACAGTTAAATAGCCTGCTGACTCTTACCATCTGGGCTCACACATGACAAGGTACCGGAGGGGACTTGCCCACGGGTATGTGCATCATCACAGAGTCAGCGTCTTCAGGAGAGAAGGGGCTTAGAACAAGAAATGTTAAGCCATTCCAAAGCCAAGTAGCAAATCTCCATGCACATCTGGCAGGAGCCAGCTGCAGTGCAGCAACAGGGGGAGGCCTGGGATCAGTAATGTAGGCTAGAACAGTCTGGAATGTTCTTTGATTCCATTTGCGGGGGAGGGAAGAGAGAGAGTGGGAGAAGCTGTGTCGAAGCTTAATTGAGAAGGTCCATGACAACGGGCTGACTGAGGCAGGTGACCCTCTCTTCCCAAACCTCAGCCCTATTTCACGTCCGTTTACTTATTTGCTGCTGAGGTTTGGGAAGGTCTGGCCTCAGTGCTGTCACCTCATTGGTGGATAAATCCTCAATCAGAGCACCAGGAGCTGTCAGCATCAGCAACTTGAGAGACGTGGGAATTAATGGAATGTGGGTCAACACTTTATACCTGGATCCACCCTCCGAGTCTCCGTGCTTCAAACTCACACAGCCCACGAAGGGAAAAGCTCAGGCAGTCCTGGGCTGGGGACTGATGCGGGAGAGGGGGCTGGTTCTAAAACAGTAAGGAGGAGGCCTTTTCACAACGATTGTTCAGCAAGTTGCAAGGAACCTTTCCAAAAGTTGCCCATCTGACTTGGCCCCGAAACGAGCAACAGACACGAACCGTTCTGGACGTCCCACACTTTGATGGTTCGATCCTGAGAGCCGGTGTAGAGGTGACAATCGTCCTGGGAGAACGCAGCGCAGACCACGCCTTCAAAGAACATACCCTGATTGGATGAGAAGAGTGGAGAGTCAGCGTGGGCTGTCCTGGGTCAAATTCCTCCTGTCCGTTTTAGCACATGACAACGGCCCACAATTACCGGGTCACTCGATCTGTCCGCGAGGCAATGAGGGATGATCTGACCCACTGCCTGACTCTGACAGTCCAGCCCACTCTCATCTCAGTCATCCTCCCTTTCCCAATGTCCTCCCCTTTCCCCAATGTCCTCCCCTTTCCCAATGTCCTCCCCTTTCCCAATGTCCTCCCTTTCCCCAATGTCCTCCCCTTTCCCAATGTCCTCCCCTTTCCCAATGTCCTCCCCTTTCCCAATGTCCTCCCCTTTCCCCAATGTCCTCCCCTTTCCCAATGTCCTCCCTTTCCCCAATGTCCTCCCCTTTCCCCAATGTCCTCCCCTTTCCCCAATGTCCTCCCCTTTCCCCAATGTCCTCCCCTTTCCCAATGTCCTCCCCTTTCCCCAATGTCCTCCCCTTTCCCAATGTCCTCCCCTTTCCCAATGTCCTCCCTTTCCCCAATGTCCTCCCTTTCCCCAATGTCCTCCCCTTTCCCAATGTCCTCCCCTTTCCCCAATGTCCTCCCCTTTCCCCAATGTCCTCCCCTTTCCCAATGTCCTCCCCTTTCCCCAATGTCCTCCCCTTTCCCCAATGTCCTCCCTTTCCCCAATGTCCTCCCCTTTCCCAATGTCCTCCCCTTTCCCCAATGTCCTCCCCTTTCCCCAATGTCCTCACCTTTCCCCAATGTCCTCCCCTTTCCCCATGTCCTCCCCTTTCCCCAATGTCCTCCCTTTCCCCAATGTCCTCCCTTTCCCCATGTCCTCCCCTTTCCCCAATGTCCTCCCTTTCCCCAATGTCCTCCCTTTCCCCAATGTCCTCCCTTTCCCCAATGTCCTCCCTTTCCCCAATGTCCTCCCCTTTCCCCAATGTCCTCCCCTTTCCCCAATATCCGATGTTGTCGCCAATATTTATTCCTCAACTAATTTAATTCAAAAACGGATTATCCGGTCATATATTTTACTGATGTTTGTGGGATCTTGCTGTGCACAAATGGTTGCTGCGTTTCCTACATTACAACAATGACTACACTTCAAAAAACTACTTCATTGACTGTAAAGCACTTTGGGATATCCTGAGGTCGTGAAAGGGGCTACATAAATGCAAGTCTTTCATTTGGTTAACTGATTCTTACCTTGTAGTACATCTCATGGTCCCATCTCTGGGCAGACAGATTCCATATTCTCTGGATTGGTCCCTGACATCCACTGAAGGCAAACAGTTCATTGTGACTGATTTCCAGGCAGGTGACCCTGCTGTTATGAGGTTCCAGGAGGGCTGGCGCTGAGCTACCAGCGGTGAAGAGGTGGAGCTGCCCAGTGTCCGTGCCAAGCAGCACACTACTGTCTGAAAGGACGGCGATACTGGACACTGCAGACCGAGGTGGAGTAGGAAACATGACCAGGGGCTCGGCCAGCATCGGGACGGACTCTGCGCAGCGCAGCCGGTACACGGTGACAGAGCTGCCGTACACCACCGCCAGCCGCTCCTCGTCTCCGCTAACGGCGACGCACAGCACCGCCTCGCCGTGCCCGGGCGGGGGTTGGCAGGCCAGCTCCTGCCACGTCCCCATGCAGAAGACCAGCAGCGAGCCTGACGCCAGCCCGCAGACCAGCAAATTCCTCAGCTGGGCGACCGCCAAGCAGCAAACCTCGAAGCCAGTATCGATCGTGCGGAGCGTCACACCTGCAGCGAGATGGCCCAGAGTTAGTCCATGGTCACATAACAGTCAGATTCTACACCACTGATTCCATACCTCCCACTCATGAGAATCCCTACGTGGTCAGTTTTCGGTAAAATATTAAAATGCCTACGTGGCAAAGAAGCAGAATGCAAAATGGTTAGAAAGGGTTAATTAGTTAGTAACTGAGATTGGTGCAGGTGGCCTGGCCTCCTGCTGGGCCATATGTTTGCGTAGTCAGCAGGTTTGCATGGTCTTAGCAATGTAGAGTCTTTGATGTGATTCAAGGACTGGTCTGAATGTCTCCATGTTTATGGCAGATCAATATAGGTAACGAGCTTAGCCAAAGTTGAAAGACATTCCAGGTTGGGAGATAAGGAACAGGGAAGAACATTCCAAGTTGAAAGGTGAGGAAGTATCCCCTTTGATGTCTAACAGCAGCATGATCAGCACATGGACGATTTATGATTGGCCGGAAATAATGTAACCTCGCATGGCAACCTATGCCCGGCTTATGATTGGTGTTGACCCTCGTTAAGTATGTTCCAACCCTATTGATTTGTATAAAAACGTGTGGATTTCTGTATGTTTTTTGTTCTTGCTCTGCCAGCATAGAGGGACTCTATCAGGAGTCCAAATCAATGCTGCAGACTAAGAACCCTGCTATTAAAGTTGTGTTGAACTTTAAAATGTATTCGACTTCAGTTTTTACTGAACCAGACTGAGGGGAAAGAATCCGGATCGTCACTCACACCCTCCACTGACACTATCTGGTTATTCTGAGCTGGGGGGTATAAAACATGCTAAAAACTAAATCCAGGACACCCAAAAATTGGACAGTTTTTTTTTAACAAAAGCCCACTGTTTCCTCGTTTGCGTCACGGGTTATAGAGGGGCTACACCATAAAAGGGCCCATTTTCACTCCGAGCGGGAGAGGGCGGCATTTAACACGGGGTCTTCATCAGACTTTTGAACTGACTGGCCTCATTTGAATGCACTGATCGCCCGCATGTCCATCTCGGCCAATAATTGTCAGCCTGACAGCGGGAGAGCGGATTGAGCACCGGGCAAACCAAACGCCACCGACCGGCAACCAGAGAACGCTGAAGGCAGCAAAGTAAGACCCTTACCCCTCCCATCACTGTCGATATTCACAAACCCCCCCCCTCCCATCACTGTCTATATTCACAAACCCCCCCCTCCCATCACTGTCGATATTCACAAACCCCCCCCTCCCATCAGTGTCTATATTCACAAACCCCCCCCTCCCATCACTGTCGATATTCACAAACCCCCCCTCCCATCACTGTCTATATTCACAAACCCCCCCCCTCCCATTACTGTCTATATTCACAAACCCCCCCCCTCCCATCACTGTCGTTATTCACAAACCCCCCCTCCCATCACTGTCGTTATTCACAAACCCCCCCCTCCCATCACTGTCTATATTCACAAACCCCCCCCTCCTATCACTGTCAATATTCACAAACCCCCCCTCCCATCACTGTCGATATTCACAAACCCCCCCTCCCATCACTGTCTATATTCACAAACCCCCCCCTCCCATCACTGTCTATATTCACAAACCCCCCCCTCCCATCACTGTCTATATTCACAAAACCCCCCCTCCCATCACTGTCGATATTCACAAACCCCCCCTCCCATCACTGTCTATATTCACAAACCCCCCCTCCCATCACTGTCTATATTCACAAACCCCCCCTCCCATCACTGTCTATATTCACAAACCCCCCCCTCCCATCACTGTCTATATTCACAAACCCCCCCCTCCCATCACTGTCTATATTCACAAAAACCCCCCCCTCCCATCACTGTCTATATTCACAAACCCCCCCCCTCCCATCACTGTCTATATTCACAAACCCCCCTCCCATCACTGTCTATATTCACAAACCCCCCCCTCCCATCACTGTCTATATTCACAAACCCCCCCCTCCCATCACTGTCGATATTCACAAACCCCCCCCTCCCATCAGTGTCTATATTCACAAACCCCCCCCTCCCATCAGTGTCTATATTCACAAACCCCCCCTCCCATCACTGTCTATATTCACAAACCCCCCCCTCCCATCACTGTCTATATTCACAAACCCCCCCTCCCATCACTGTCTATATTCACAAACCCCCCCCCCTCCCATCACTGTCTATATTCACAAACCCCCCCCTCCCATCACTGTCCATATTCACAAACCCCCCCCCCCCATCACTGTCCATATTCACAAACCCCCCCCTCCCATCACTGTCTATATTCACACCCCCCCCTCCCATCACTGTCTATATTCACAAACCCCCCCCTCCCATCACTGTCTATATTCACAAACCCCCCCCTCCCATCACTGTCTATATTCACAAACCCCCCCTCCCATCACTGTCTATATTCACAAAAACCCCCCCCCTCCCATCACTGTCTATATTCACAAACCCCCCCTCCCATCACTGTCTATATTCACAAAAACCCCCCCCCTCCCATCACTGTCTTATATTCACAAACCCCCCCTCCCATCACTGTCTATATTCACAAACCCCCCCTCCCATCACTGTCTATATTCACAAACCCCCCCTCCCATCACTGTCTATATTCACAAACCCCCCCCTCCCATCACTGTCTATATTCACAAACCCCCCCCTCCCATCACTGTCTATATTCACAAACCCCCCCCTCCCATCAGTGTCTATATTCACAAACCCCCCCCCTCCCATCACTGTCTATATTCACAAACCCCCCCCTCCCATCACTGTCTATATTCACAAACCCCCCCTCCCATCACTGTCTATATTCACAAACCCCCCCTCCCCATCACTGTCTATATTCACAAACCCCCCCTGCCCATCACTGTCTATATTCACAAAACCCCCCCCCCCCATCACTGTCTATATTCACAAACCCCCCCCTCCCATCACTGTCTATATTCACAAACCCCCCCCTCCCATCACTGTCTATATTCACAAACCCCCCCTCCCATCACTGTCTATATTCACAAACCCCCCCCCTCCCCATCACTGTCTATATTCACAAAACCCCCCCCCCATCACTGTCTATATTCACAAACCCCCCCTCCCATCACTGTCTATATTCACAAACCCCCCCTCCCATCACTGTCTATATTCACAAACCCCCCCCTCCCATCACTGTCTATATTCACAAAACCCCCCCCTCCCATCACTGTCTATATTCACAAAACCCCCCCTCCCATCACTGTCTATATTCACAAAACCCCCCCTCCCATCACTGTCTATATTCACAAACCCCCCTCCCATCACTGTCTATATTCACAAACCCCCCCTCCCATCACTGTCTATATTCACAAAACCCCCCCCTCCCATCACTGTCTATATTCACAAACCCCCCCCTCCCATCACTGTCTATATTCACAAACCCCCCCTCCCATCACTGTCTATATTCACAAACACCCCCCCCTCCCATCACTGTCTATATTCACAAACCCCCCCTCCCATCACTGTCTATATTCACAAACCCCCCCCTCCCATCACTGTCTATATTCACAAACCCTCCCCTCCCATCACTGTCCATATTCACAAACCCCCCCCCTCCCATCACTGTCTATATTCACAAACCCCCCCTCCCATCACTGTCTATATTCACAAACCCCCCCCCTCCCATCACTGTCTATATTCACAAACCCCCCCCCTACTGTCTATATTCACAAACCCCCCCCCTCCCATCACTGTCTATATTCACAAACCCCCCCCCCTCCCATCACTGTCTATATTCACAAACCCCCCCCCCTCCCATCACTGTCTATATTCACAAACCCCCCTCCCATCACTGTCTATATTCACAAACCCCCCCCCCTCCCATCACTGTCTATATTCACAAACCCCCCCCCCCCCCATCACTGTCTATATTCACAAACCCCCCCTCCCATCACTGTCTATATTCACAAACCCCCCCTCCCATCACTGTCTATATTCACAAACCCCCCTCCCATCACTGTCTATATTCACAAACCCCTCCCCTCCCATCACTGTCTATATTCACAAACCCCCCCTCCCATCACTGTCTATATTCACAAACCCCCCCTCCCATCACTGTCTATATTCACAAACCCCCCCCCTCCCATCACTGTCTATATTCACAAACCCCCCCTCCCATCACTGTCTATATTCACAAACCCCCCTCCCATCACTGTCTATATTCACAAACCCCCCCCCTCCCATCACTGTCTATATTCACAAACCCCCCCCCCCCATCACTGTCTATATTCACAAACCCCCCCTCCCATCACTGTCTATATTCACAAACCCCTCCCCTCCCATCACTGTCTATATTCACAAACCCCCCCCCTCCCATCACTGTCTATATTCACAAACCCCCCCCCTCCCATCACTGTCTATATTCACAAACCCCCCCCTCCCATCACTGTCTATATTCACAAACCCCCCCCTCCCATCACTTTCTATATTCACAAACCCCCCCCTCCCATCACTGTCTATATTCACAAACCCCCCCTCCCATCACTGTCGATATTCACAAACCCCCCCTCCCATCAGTGTCTATATTCACAAACCCCCCCCTCCCATCACTGTCTATATTCACAAACCCCCCCCCCCATCACTGTCTATATTCACAAACCCCCCCCTCCCATCACTGTCTATATTCACAAACCCCCCCCTCCCATCACTGTCTATATTCACAAACCCCCCCCCCCCATCACTGTCTATATTCACAAACCCCCCCCCTCCCATCACTGTCTATATTCACAAACCCCCCCCTCCCATCAGTGTCTATATTCACAAACCCCCCCCCTCCCATCACTGTCTATATTCACAAACCCCCCCCCTCCCATCACTGTCTATATTCACAAACCCCCCCCCCTCCCATCACTGTCTATATTCACAAACCCCCCCCCCTCCCATCACTGTCTATATTCACAAACCCCCCCCTCCCATCACTGTCTATATTCACAAACCCCCCCCTCCCATCACTGTCTATATTCACAAACCCCCCCCCCTCCCATCACTGTCTATATTCACAAACCCCCCCCCTCCCATCACTGTCTATATTCACAAACCCCCCCCTCCCATCACTGTCTATATTCACAAACCCCCCCTCCCATCACTGTCTATATTCACAAACCCCCCTCCCATCACTGTCTATATTCACAAACCCCCCCTCCCATCACTGTCTATATTCACAAACCCCCCCCTCCCATCACTGTCTATATTCACAAACCCCCCCTCCCATCACTGTCTATATTCACAAACCCCCCCCTCCCATCACTGTCTATATTCACAAACCCCCCCCCCCCCATCACTGTCTATATTCACAACCCCCCCCCCCCATCACTGTCTATATTCACAAACCCCCCCCTCCCATCACTGTCTATATTCACAAAACCCCCCCTCCCATCACTGTCTATATTCACAAACCCCCCCTCCCATCACTATCTATATTCACAAACCCCCCCCTCCCATCACTGTCTATATTCACAAACCCCCCCCCCCATCACTGTCGATATTCACAAACCCCCCCCCTCCCATCACTGTCTATATTCACAAACCCCCCCCTCCCATCACTATCTATATTCACAAACCCCCCCCCTCCCATCACTGTCTATATTCACAAACCCCCCCCTCCCATCACTGTCTATATTCACAAACCCCCCCCCTCCCATCACTATCTATATTCACAAACCCCCCCCCTCCCATCACTGTCTATATTCACAAACCCCCCCCCTCCCATCACTGTCTATATTCACAAACCCCCCCCTCCCATCACTATCTATATTCACAAACCCCCCCCCCCATCACTGTCTATATTCACAAACCCCCCCTCCCATCACTGTCTATATTCACAAACCCCCCCTCCCATCACTATCTATATTCACAAACCCCCCCCTCCCATCACTGTCTATATTCACAAACCCCCCCCCCCATCACTGTCTATATTCACAAACCCCCCCCCTCCCATCACTATCTATATTCACAAACCCCCCCCTCCCATCACTGTCTATATTCACAAACCCCCCCTCCCATCACTGTCGATATTCACAAACCCCCCCCTCCCATCACTGTCTATATTCACAAACCCCCCCCCCCCCATCACTGTCTATATTCACAAACCCCCCCCTCCCATCACTATCTATATTCACAAACCCCCCCCTCCCATCACTGTCTATATTCACAAACCCCCCCCTTCCCTCACTGTCTATATTCACAAACCCCCCCCCCCATCACTGTCTATATTCACAAACCCCCCCCTCCCATCACTGTCTATATTCACAAACCCCCCCCTTCCCTCACTGTCTATATTCACAAACCCCCCCCTTCCCTCACTGTCTATATTCACAAACCCCCCCCCCCATCACTGTCTATATTCACAAACCCCCCCCTCCCATCACTGTCTATATTCACAAACCCCCCCCCTCCCATCACTGTCTATATTCACAAACCCCCCCCCTCCCATCACTGTCTGTATTGAGAAACCCCCCCCTCCCATCACTGTCTATATTCACAAACCCCCCCCCTTCCCTCACTGTCTATATTCACAAACCCCCCCCCCCCATCACTGTCTATATTCACAAACCCCCCCCCTTCCCTCACTGTCTATATTCACAAACCCCCCCCTCCCATCACTGTCTATATTCACAAACCCCCCCCTCCCATCACTGTCTATATTCACAAACCCCCCCCTCCCATCACTGTCTATATTCACAAAAACCCCCCCCCCCATCACTGTCTATATTCACATACCCCCCCCTCCCATCACTGTCTATATTCACAAACCCCCCCCCCCATCACTGTCGATATTCACAAACCCCCCCCCTCCCATCACTGTCTATATTCACAAACCCCCCCCTCCCATCACTATCTATATTCACAAACCCCCCCCCTCCCATCACTGTCTATATTCACAAACCCCCCCCTCCCATCACTGTCCTATATTCACAAACCCCCCCCTCCCATCACTATCTATATTCACAAACCCCCCCCCTCCCATCACTGTCTATATTCACAAACCCCCCCCCTCCCATCACTGTCTATATTCACAAACCCCCCCCTCCCATCACTATCTATATTCACAAACCCCCCCCCCCATCACTGTCTATATTCACAAACCCCCCCTCCCATCACTGTCTATATTCACAAACCCCCCCTCCCATCACTATCTATATTCACAAACCCCCCCCTCCCATCACTGTCTATATTCACAAACCCCCCCCCCCATCACTGTCTATATTCACAAACCCCCCCCTCCCATCACTATCTATATTCACAAACCCCCCCCTCCCATCACTGTCTATATTCACAAACCCCCCCTCCCATCACTGTCGATATTCACAAACCCCCCCCTCCCATCACTGTCTATATTCACAAACCCCCCCCCCCCATCACTGTCTATATTCACAAACCCCCCCCTCCCATCACTATCTATATTCACAAACCCCCCCCTCCCATCACTGTCTATATTCACAAACCCCCCCCTTCCCTCACTGTCTATATTCACAAACCCCCCCCCCCATCACTGTCTATATTCACAAACCCCCCCTCCCATCACTGTCTATATTCACAAACCCCCCCCTTCCCTCACTGTCTATATTCACAAACCCCCCCCCCCATCACTGTCTATATTCACAAACCCCCCCTCCCATCACTGTCGATATTCACAAACCCCCCCTTCCCTCACTGTCTATATTCACAAACCCCCCCCTTCCCTCACTGTCTATATTCACAAACCCCCCCCCCATCACTGTCTATATTCACAAACCCCCCCTCCCATCACTGTCTATATTCACAAACCCCCCCCTCCCATATTGAGAAACCCCCCCTCCCATCACTGTCTATATTCACAAACCCCCCCCCTTCCCTCACTGTCTATATTCACAAACCCCCCCCTCCCATCACTGTCTGTATTGAGAAACCCCCCCTCCCATCACTGTCGATATTCACAAACCCCCCCCCCCATCACTGTCTATATTCACAAACCCCCCCCCTTCCCTCACTGTCTATATTCACAAACCCCCCCTCCCATCACTGTCTATATTCACAAACCCCCCCCTCCCATCACTGTCTATATTCACAAACCCCCCCCTCCCATCACTGTCTATATTCACAAAAACCCCCCCCCCATCACTGTCTATATTCACATACCCCCCCCTCCCATCACTGTCTATATTCACAAACCCCCCCTCCCATCACTGTCTATATTCACATACCCCCCCCTCCCATCACTGTCTATATTCACAAACCCCCCCCTCCCATCACTGTCTATATTCACAAACCCCCCCTCCCATCACTGTCTATATTCACATACCCCCCCCTCCCATCACTGTCTATATTCACACCCCCCCCCCCCCTCCCATCACTGTCTATATTCACAAACCCCCCCCCCTCCCATCACTGTCTATATTCACAAACCCCCCCCCTCCCATCACTGTCTATATTCACAAACCCCCCCCTCCCATCACTGTCTATATTCACAAACCCCCCCCCCCCCATCACTGTCGATATTCACAAACCCCCCCCCCCCATCACTGTCTATATTCACAAACCCCCCCCTCCCATCACTGTCTATATTCACAAACCCCCCCCTCCCATCACTGTCTATATTCACAAACCCCCCCCTCCCATCAGTGTCTATATTCACAAACCCCCCCCTCCCATCACTGTCTATATTCACAAACCCCCCCCCTCCCATCACTGTCTATATTCACAAACCCCCCCCCTCCCATCACTGTCTATATTCACAAACCCCCCCCTCCCATCACTGTCTATATTCACAAACCCCCCCCCCCCCATCACTGTCGATATTCACAAACCCCCCCCCCCCATCACTGTCTATATTCACAAACCCCCCCCTCCCATCACTGTCTATATTCACAAACCCCCCCCTCCCATCACTGTCTATATTCACAAACCCCCCCCTCCCATCAGTGTCTATATTCACAAACCCCCCCCTCCCATCACTGTCTATATTCACAAACCCCCCCTCCCCATCACTGTCGATATTCACAAACCCCCCCCTCCCATCACTGTCTATATTCACAAACCCCCCCCTCCCATCACTGTCTATATTCACAAACCCCCCCCTCCCATCACTGTCTATATTCACAAACCCCCCCTCCCATCACTGTCTATATTCACAAACCCCCCCTCCCGTCACTGTCTATATTCACAAACCCCCCCTCCCATCACTGTCTATATTCACAAACCCCCCCTCCCATCACTGTCTATATTCACAAACCCCCCCTCCCATCACTGTCTTTATTCACAAAACCCCCCCCTCCCATCACTGTCTATATTCACAAACCCCCCCTCCCATCACTGTCTTTATTCACAAACCCCCCCCTCCCATCACTGTCTATATTCACAAACCCCCCCTCCCATCACTGTCTATATTCACAAACCCCCCGCTCCCATCACTGTCAATATTCACAAACCCCCCCTCCCATCACTGTCTATATTCACAAACCCCCCCTCCCATCACTGTCTATATTCACAAACCCCCCTCCCATCACTGTCTATATTCACAAACCCCCCCCCTCCCATCACTGTCAATATTCACAAACCCCCCCCTCCCATCACTATCTATATTCACAAACCCCCCTCCCATCACTGTCTATATTCACAAACCCCCCCCTCCCATCACTATCTATATTCACAAACCCCCCCCTCCCATCACTGTCTTTATTCACAAAACCCCCCCTCCCATCACTGTCTATATTCACAAACCCCCCCCTCCCATCACTGTCTTTATTCACAAACCCCCCCCTCCCATCACTGTCTTTATTCACAAACCCCCCCCTCCCATCACTGTCTATATTCACAAACCCCCCCCTCCCATCACTGTCTATATTCACAAACCCCCCCTCCCATCACTGTCTATATTCACAAACCCCCCCCTCCCATCACTGTCTTTATTCACAAAACCCCCCCTCCCATCACTGTCAATATTCACAAACCCCCCCTCCCATCACTGTCTATATTCACAAACCCCCCCCTCCCATCACTATCTATATTCACAAACCCCCCCCTCCCATCACTATCTATATTCACAAAACCCCCCCTCCCATCACTGTCAATATTCACAAACCCCCCCCTCCCATCACTGTCTATATTCACAAACCCCCCCTCCCATCACTGTCAATATTCACAAACCCCCCCTCCCATCACTGTCGATATTCACAATCCCCCCTCCCATCACACTGTCTATATTCACAAACCCCCCCCTCCCATCACTGTCTATATTCACAATCCCCCCTCCCATCACTGTCTATATTCACAAACCCCCCCCTCCCATCACTGTCTATATTCACAAACCCCCCCTCCCATCACTGTCTATATTCACAAACCCCCCCCCCCTCCCATCACTGTCTATATTCACAAACCCCCCCTCCCATCACTGTCTATATTCACAAACCCCCCCCTCCCATCACTGTCTATATTCACAAACCCCCCCTCCCATCACTGTCTATATTCACAAACCCCCCCCCCCTCCCATCACTGTCTATATTCACAAACCCCCCCTCCCATCACTGTCTATATTCACAAACCCCCCCTCCCATCACTGTCAATATTCACAAATCCCCCCTCCCATCACTGTCTATATTCACAAACCCCCCCCCTCCCATCACTGTCTATATTCACAAACCCCCCCTCCCATCACTGTCTATATTCACAAACCCCCCCTCCCATCACTGTCAATATTCACAAACCCCCCCCTCCCATCACTGTCTATATTCACAATCCCCCCTCCCATCACTGTCTATATTCACAAACCCCCCCCCCCTCCCATCACTGTCTATATTCACAAACCCCCCCCTCCCATCACTGTCTATATTCACAAAACCCCCCTCCCATCACTGTCTATATTCACAAACCCCCCCCTCCCATCACTGTCTATATTCACAAACCCCCCCCTCCCATCACTGTCTATATTCACAAACCCCCCCCTCCCATCACTGTCGATATTCACAAACCCCCCCCTCCCATCACTGTCTATATTCACAAACCCCCCCCCTCCCATCACTGTTGATATTCACAAACCCCCCCCTCCCATCACTGTCTATATTCACAAACCCCCCCTCCCATCACTGTCTATATTCACAAACCCCCCCCTCCCATCACTGTCGATATTCACAAACCCCCCCCCCTCCCATCACTGTCGATATTCACAAACCCCCCCCTCCCATCACTGTCGATATTCACAAACCCCCCCCCCTCCCATCACTGTCGATATTCACAAACCCCCCCCCCTCCCATCACTGTTGATATTCACAAACCCCCCCCTCCCATCACTATCTATATTCACGAAACCCCCCCTCCCATCACTGTCTATATTCACAAACCCCCCCCTCCCATCACTGTCTATATTCACAAACCCCCCCCTCCCATCACTGTCGATATTCACAAACCCCCCCTCCCATCACTGTCTATATTCACAAACCCCCCCCTCCCATCACTGTCTATATTCACAAACCCCCCCTCCCATCACTGTCAATATTCACAAACCCCCCCCTCCCATCACTGTCGATATTCACAAACCCCCCCTCCCATCACTGTCAATATTCACAAACCCCCCCCTCCCATCACTGTCTATATTCACAAACCCCCCCCTCCCATCACTGTCTATATTCACAAACCCCCCCTCCCATCACTGTCGATATTCACAAACCGCCCCCCTCCCATCACTGTCAATATTCACAAACCCCCCCCTCCCATCACTGTCTATATTCACAAACCCCCCCTCCCATCACTGTCAATATTCACAAACCCCCCCCTCCCATCACTGTCTATATTCACAAACCCCCCCTCCCATCACTGTCAATATTCACAAACCCCCCCCTCCCATCACTGTCTATATTCACAAACCCCCCCCTCCCATCACTGTCAATATTCACAAACCCCCCCTCCCATCACTGTCTATATTCACAAACCCCCCCTCCCATCACTGTCTATATTCACAAACCCCCCCCTCCCATCACTGTCTATATTCACAAACCCCCCCTCCCATCACTGTCTATATTCACAAACCCCCCCCTCCCATCACTGTCAATATTCACAAACCCCCCCCTCCCATCACTGTCAATATTCACAAACCCCCCCCTCCCATCACTGTCTATATTCACAAACCCCCCCCTCCCATCACTGTCTATATTCACAAACCGCCCCCCTCCCATCACTGTCAATATTCACAAACCCCCCCTCCCATCACTGTCAATATTCACAAACCCCCCCCTCCCATCACTGTCAATATTCACAAACCCCCCCCTCCCATCACTGTCGATATTCACAAACCCCCCCCTCCCATCACTGTCAATATTCACAAACCCCCCCTCCCATCACTGTCGATATTCACAAACCCCCCCCTCCCATCACTGTCGATATTCACAAACCCCCCCCTCCCATCACTGTCGATATTCACAAACCCCCCCCTCCCATCACTGTCTATATTCACAACCCCCCCCCCTCCCGTCACTGTCTATATTCACAACCCCCCCCCCCTCCCGTCACTGTCTATATTCACAAACCCCCCCCCATCACTGTCTATATTCACAAACCCCCCCCCCTCCCATCACTGTCTATATTCACAAACCCCCCCCCTCCCATCACTGTCTATATTCACAAACCCCCCCTCCCATCACTGTCTATATTCACAAACCCCCCCCTCCCATCACTGTCTATATTCACAAACCCCCCCCTCCCATCACTGTCTATATTCACAAACCCCCCCTCCCATCACTGTCTATATTCACAAACCCCCCCTCCCATCACTGTCTATATTCACAAACCCCCCCCCTCCCATCACTATCTATATTCACAAAACCCCCCCTCCCATCACTGTCTATATTCACAAACCCCCCCCCTCCCATCACTGTTGATATTCACAAACCCCCCCCTCCCATCACTGTCTATATTCACAAACCCCCCCCTCCCATCACTGTCTATATTCACAAACCCCCCCTCCCATCACTGTCGATATTCACAAACCCCCCCTCCCATCACTGTCTATATTCACAAACCCCCCCCCTCCCATCACTATCTATATTCACAAAACCCCCCCTCCCATCACTGTCAATATTCACAAACCCCCCCCTCCCATCACTGTCAATATTCACAAACCCCCCCCTCCCATCACTGTCCATATTCACAAACCCCCCCTCCCATCACTGTCCATATTCACAAACCCCCCCTCCCATCACTGTCTATATTCACAAACCCCCCCTCCCATCACTGTCAATATTCACAAACCCCCCCCTCCCATCACTGTCTATATTCACAAACCCCCCCTCCCATCACTGTCTATATTCACAACCCCCCCCCTCCCATCACTGTCTTTATTCACAAAACCCCCTCCCATCACTGTCTATATTCACACCCCCCCCTCCCATCACTGTCGATATTCACAAACCCCCCCTCCCATCACTGTCTATATTCACAAACCCCCCCCTCCCATCACTGTCTATATTCACAAACCCCCCCCTCCCATCACTGTCTATATTCACAAAACCCCCCCTCCCATCACTGTCTATATTCACAACCCCCCCCCTCCCATCACTGTCTTTATTCACAAAACCCCCTCCCATCACTGTCAATATTCACAAACCCCCCCTCCCATCACTGTCAATATTCACAAACCCCCCCCTCCCATCACTGTCTATATTCACAAACCCCCCCCTCCTATCACTGTCAATATTCACAAACCCCCCCCTCCCATCACTGTCTATATTCACAAACCCCCCCTCCCATCACTGTCTATATTCACAAACCCCCCCCTCCTATCACTGTCAATATTCACAAACCCCCCCCCCCCCATCACTGTCCATATTCACAAACCCCCCCTCCCATCACTGTCTATATTCACAAACCCCCCCCCCTCCCATCACTGTCAATATTCACAAACCCCCCCCCCCCATCACTGTCCATATTCACAAACCCCCCCTCCCATCACTGTCTATATTCACAAACCCCCTCTCCCATCACTTTTTATATTCACAAACCCCCCCCCTCCCATCACTGTCTATATTCACAAACCCCCCCTCCCATCACTGTCTATATTCACAAACCCCCCTCTCCCATCACTGTCGATATTCACAAACCCCCCCCCTCCCATCACTGTCTATGTTCACAAACCCCCCCTCCCATCACTGTCTATATTCACAAACCCCCTCTCCCATCACTTTTTATATTCACAAACCCCCCCCCTCCCATCACTGTCAATATTCACAAAACCCCCCCTCCCATCACTGTCTATATTCACAAACCCCCCCCTCCCATCACTTTTTATATTCACAAGCCCCCCCCCTCCCATCACTTTTTATATTCACAAACCCCCCCCCCTCCCATCACTGTCTATATTCACAAACCCCCCCCTACCATCACTGTCTATATTCACAAACCCCCCCCTCCCATCACTTTTTATATTCACAAACCCCCCCCCTCCCATCACTGTCTATATTCACAAACCCCCCCCTCCCATCACTGTCTATATTCACAAACCCCCCCTCCCATCACTGTCTATATTCACAAACCCCCCCCTCCCATCACTGTCTATATTCACAAACCCCCCCCTCCCATCACTGTCTATATTCACAAACCCCCCCCTCCCATCACTGTCTATATTCACAAACCCCCCCTCCCATCACTGTCAATATTCACAAACCCCCCCTCCCATCACTGTCTATATTCACAAACCCCCCCCTCCCATCACTATCTATATTCACAAACCCCCCCTCCCATCACTGTCAATATTCACAAACCCCCCCTCCCATCACTGTCTATATTCACAAACCCCCCCCCCTCCCATCACTGTCTATATTCACAAAACCCCCCCTCCCATCACTGTCTATATTCACAAACCCCCCCCCTCCCATCACTGTCAATATTCACAAACCCCCCCTCCCATCACTGTCTATATTCACAAACCCCCCCCTCCCATCACTATCTATATTCACAAACCCCCCCTCCCATCACTGTCAATATTCACAAACCCCCCCTCCCATCACTGTCTATATTCACAAACCCCCCCCTCCCATCACTATCTATATTCACAAACCCCCCCTCCCATCACTGTCAATATTCACAAACCCCCCCTCCCATCACTGTCGATATTCACAAACCCCCCCTCCCATCACTGTCTATATTCACAAACCCCCCCCCCTCCCATCACTGTCAATATTCACAAACCCCCCCTCCCATCACTGTCTATATTCACAAACCCCCCTCCCATCACTGTCTATATTCACAAACCCCCCCTCCCATCACTGTCAATATTCACAAACCCCCCCTCCCATCACTGTCTATATTCACAACCCCCCCCCCTCCCATCACTGTCAATATTCACAAACCCCCCCTCCCATCACTGTCTATATTCACAAACCCCCCTCCCATCACTGTCTATATTCACAAACCCCCCCTCCCATCACTGTCTTTATTCACAAAACCCCCCCTCCCATCACTGTCTATATTCACAAACCCCCCCTCCCATCACTGTCTTTATTCACAAAACCCCCCCTCCCATCACTGTCTATATTCACAAACCCCCCCCCTCCCATCACTGTCCATATTCACAAACCCCCCCCTCCCATCACTGTCTATATTCACAAACCCCCCCCTCCCATCACTGTCTATATTCACAAACCCCCCCCCCTCCCATCACTGTCCATATTCACAAACCCCCCCCCTCCCATCACTGTCAATATTCACAAACCCCCCCTCCCATCACTGTCTATATTCACAAACCCCCCCCCCTCCCATCACTGTCTATATTCACAAAACCCCCCCTCCCATCACTGTCTATATTCACAAACCCCCCCCCTCCCATCACTGTCAATATTCACAAACCCCCCCTCCCATCACTGTCTATATTCACAAACCCCCCCCTCCCATCACTATCTATATTCACAAACCCCCCCTCCCATCACTGTCAATATTCACAAACCCCCCCTCCCATCACTGTCTATATTCACAAACCCCCCCCTCCCATCACTATCTATATTCACAAACCCCCCCTCCCATCACTGTCAATATTCACAAACCCCCCCTCCCATCACTGTCTATATTCACAAACCCCCCCCTCCCATCACTATCTATATTCACAAACCCCCCCTCCCATCACTGTCAATATTCACAAACCCCCCCCTCCCATCACTGTCTATATTCACAAACCCCCCCTCCCATCACTGTCTATATTCACAAACCCCCCCTCCCATCACTATCTATATTCACAAACCCCCCCTCCCATCACTGTCGATATTCACAAACCCCCCCTCCCATCACTGTCTATATTCACAAACCCCCCCCCCTCCCATCACTGTCAATATTCACAAACCCCCCCTCCCATCACTGTCTATATTCACAAACCCCCCTCCCATCACTGTCTATATTCACAAACCCCCCCTCCCATCACTGTCAATATTCACAAACCCCCCCTCCCATCACTGTCTATATTCACAAACCCCCCCCCCTCCCATCACTGTCAATATTCACAAACCCCCCCTCCCATCACTGTCTATATTCACAAACCCCCCTCCCATCACTGTCTATATTCACAACCCCCCCTCCCATCACTGTCTATATTCACAAACCCCCCCCCTCCCATCACTGTCCATATTCACAAACCCCCCCCTCCCATCACTGTCTATATTCACAAACCCCCCCCTCCCATCACTGTCTATATTCACAAACCCCCCCCCCTCCCATCACTGTCCATATTCACAAACCACCCCCCTCCCATCACTGTCTATATTCACAAACCCCCCCCTCCCATCACTGTCTATATTCACAAACCCCCCCCCCTCCCATCACTGTCCATATTCACAAACCCCCCCCCCTCCCATCACTGTCTATATTCACAAACCCCCCCCTCCCATCACTGTCTATATTCACAAACCCCCCCCTCCCATCACTGTCAATATTCACAAACCCCCCCCCTCCCATCACTATGTATATTCACAAACCCCCCCTCCCATCACTGTCTTTATTCACAAAACCCCCCCTCCCATCACTGTCAATATTCACAAACCCCCCCCTCCCATCACTGTCTATATTCACAAACCCCCCCCCTCCCATCACTGTCAATATTCACAAACCCCCCCCTCCCATCACTGTCTATATTCACAAACCCCCCCCCTCCCATCACTGTCTATATTCACAAACCCCCCCCTCCCATCACTGTCTATATTCACAAACCCCCCCCTCCCATCACTGTCTATATTCACAAACCCCCCCCTCCCATCACTGTCTTTATTCACAAAACCCCCCCTCCCATCACTGTCTATATTCACAAACCCCCCCCTCCCATCACTGTCTTTATTCACAAAACCCCCCCTCCCATCACTGTCTATATTCACAAACCCCCCCTCCCATCACTGTCTTTATTCACAAAACCCCCCCTCCCATCACTGTCAATATTCACAAACCCCCCCCTCCCATCACTGTCAATATTCACAAACCCCCCCCTCCCATCACTGTCTATATTCACAAACCCCCCCTCCCATCACTGTCTATATTCACAAACCCCCCCTCCCATCACTGTCTTTATTCACAAAACCCCCCCTCCCATCACTGTCAATATTCACAAACCCCCCCCTCCCATCACTGTCTTTATTCACAAACCCCCCCCTCCCATCACTGTCAATATTCACAAACCCCCCCTCCCATCACTGTCTATATTCACAAAACCCCCCCTCCCATCACTGTCAATATTCACAAACCCCCCCTCCCATCACTGTCTATATTCACAAACCCCCCCACCCATCACTGTCAATATTCACAAACCCCCCCCTCCCATCACTGTCGAAATTCACAAACCCCCCCTCCCATCACTGTCGATATTCACAAACCCCCCCTCCCATCACTGTCAATATTCACAAAACCCCCCCTCCCATCACTGTCAATATTCACAAACCCCCCCTCCCATCACTGTCGATATTCACAAAACCCCCCCTCCCATCACTGTCAATATTCACAAACCCCCCCTCCCATCACTGTCTATATTCACAAACCCCCCCCTCCCATCACTGTCTATATTCACAAACCCCCCCCTCCCATCACTGTCTATATTCACAAAACCCCCCCTCCCATCACTGTCAATATTCACAAAACCCCCCCTCCCATCACTGTCAATATTCACAAACCCCCCCTCCCATCACTGTCTATATTCACAAACCCCCCCCTCCCATCACTGTCTATATTCACAATCCCCCCTCCCATCACTGTCGATATTCACAAACCCCCCCTCCCATCACTGTCTATATTCACAAACCCCCCCCCTCCCATCACTGTCTATATTCACAAACCCCCCCCTCCCATCACTGTCTATATTCACAAACCCCCCTCCCATCACTGTCTATATTCACAATCCCCCCTCCCATCACTGTCGATATTCACAAACCCCCCCTCCCATCACTGTCTATATTCACAAACCCCCCCCTCCCATCACTGTCTATATTCACAAACCCCCCCTCCCATCACTGTCTATATTCACAAACCCCCCCCTCCCATCACTGTCTATATTCACAAACCCCCCCCTCCCATCACTGTCTATATTCACAAACCCCCCCCTCCCATCACTGTCTATATTCACAAACCCCCCCTCCCATCACTGTCTATATTCACAAACCCCCCCTCCCATCACTGTCTATATTCACAAACCCCCCCCTCCCATCACTGTCTATATTCACAAACCCCCCCCCTCCCATCACTGTCTATATTCACAAACCCCCCCCTCCCATCACTGTCTATATTCACAAACCCCCCCTCCCATCACTGTCTATATTCACAAACCCCCCCCTCCCATCACTGTCTATATTCACAAACCCCCCCTCCCATCACTGTCTATATTCACAAACCCCCCCTCCCATCACTGTCTATATTCACAAACCCCCCCCTCCCATCACTGTCTATATTCACAAACCCCCCCTCCCATCACTGTCTATATTCACAAACCCCCCCCTCCCATCACTGTCTATATTCACAAACCCCCCCTCCCATCACTGTCTATATTCACAAACCCCCCCCTCCCATCACTGTCTATATTCACAAACCCCCCCCTCCCATCACTGTCTATATTGACAACCCCCCCCTCCCATCACTGTCGATATTCACAAACCCCCCCTCCCATCACTGTCTATATTCACAAACCCCCCCTCCCATCACTGTCTATATTCACAAACCCCCCCCTCCCATCACTGTCTATATTCACAAACCCCCCCTCCCATCACTGTCTATATTCACAAACCCCCCCTCCCATCACTGTCTATATTCACAAACCCCCCCTCCCATCACTGTCTATATTCACAAACCCCCCCTCCCATCACTGTCTATATTCACAAACCCCCCCCTCCCATCACTGTCTATATTCACAAACCCCCCCTCCCATCACTGTCTATATTCACAAACCCCCCCTCCCATCACTGTCTATATTCACAAACCCCCCCCTCCCATCACTGTCTATATTCACAAACCCCCCCCCCTCCCATCACTGTCTATATTCACAAACCCCCCCTCCCATCACTGTCGATATTCACAAACCCCCCCTCCCGTCACTGTCCATATTCACAAACCCCCCCTCCCATCACTGTCTATATTCACAAACCCCCCCCTCCCGTCACTGTCAATATTCACAAACCCCCCCTCCCATCACTGTCTATATTCACAAACCCCCCCCCTCCCATCACTGTCAATATTCACAAACCCCCCCTCCCATCACTGTCTATATTCACAAACCCCCCCCCTCCCATCACTGTCAATATTCACAAAACCCCCACCCCCGTCACTGTCAATATTCACAAACCCCCCCCCCCATCACTGTCTATATTCACAAACCCCCCCTCCCATCACTGTCTATATTCACAAACCCCCCCTCCCATCACTGTCTATATTCACAAATCCCCCCTCCCATCACTGTCTATATTCACAAACCCCCCCTCCCATCACTGTCTATATTCACAAACCCCCCCTCCCATCACTGTCTATATTCACAAATCCCCCCTCCCATCACTGTTTATATTCACAAACCCCCCCTCCCATCACTGTCTATATTCACAAACCCCCCCTCCCATCACTGTCTATATTCACAAACCCCCCCCTCCCATCACTGTCTATATTCACAAACCCCCCCCTCCCATCACTGTCCATATTCACAAACCCCCCCCTCCCATCACTGTCAATATTCACAAAACCCCCCCCTCCCATCACTGTCTATATTCACAAACCCCCCCTCCCATCACTGTCAATATTCACAAACCCCCCCTCCCATCACTGTCTATATTCACAAACCCCCCCCTCCCATCACTGTCCATATTCACAAACCCCCCCTCCCATCACTGTCAATATTCACAAACCCCCCCTCCCATCACTGTCTATATTCACAAACCCCCCCCTCCCATCACTGTCTATATTCACAAACCCCCCCTCCCATCACTGTCAATATTCACAAACCCCCCCCTCCCATCACTATCTATATTCACAAACCCCCCCCCTCCCATCACTATCTATATTCACAAAACCCCCCCTCCCATCACTGTCAATATTCACAAACCCCCCCTCCCATCACTGTCTATATTCACAAACCCCCCCCTCCCATCACTGTCTATATTCACAAACCCCCCCTCCCATCACTGTCTATATTCACAAACCCCCCCCTCCCATCACTATCTATATTCACAAACCCCCCCCCTCCCATCACTATCTATATTCACAAAACCCCCCCTCCCATCACTGTCAATATTCACAAACCCCCCCCTCCCATCACTGTCTATATTCACAAACCCCCCCCTCCCATCACTGTCTATATTCACAAAACCCCCTCCCATCACTGTCTATATTCACACCCCCCCCCTCCCATCACTGTCGATATTCACAAACCCCCCCTCCCATCACTGTCTATATTCACAAACCCCCCCCTCCCATCACTGTCTATATTCACAAACCCCCCCCTCCCATCACTGTCTATATTCACAAAACCCCCCCTCCCATCACTGTCTATATTCACAACCCCCCCCTCCCATCACTGTCTTTATTCACAAAACCCCCTCCCATCACTGTCAATATTCACAAACCCCCCCTCCCATCACTGTCAATATTCACAAACCCCCCCCTCCCATCACTGTCTATATTCACAAACCCCCCCCTCCTATCACTGTCAATATTCACAAACCCCCCCCTCCCATCACTGTCTATATTCACAAACCCCCCCTCCCATCACTGTCTATATTCACAAACCCCCCCCTCCTATCACTGTCAATATTCACAAACCCCCCCCCCCCCATCACTGTCCATATTCACAAACCCCCCCTCCCATCACTGTCTATATTCACAAACCCCCCCCCTCCCATCACTGTCAATATTCACAAACCCCCCCCCCCATCACTGTCCATATTCACAAACCCCCCCTCCCATCACTGTCTATATTCACAAACCCCCCCCCTCCCATCACTGTCAATATTCACAAAACCCCCACCCCCGTCACTGTCAATATTCACAAACCCCCCCCCCCATCACTGTCTATATTCACAAACCCCCCCTCCCATCACTGTCTATATTCACAAACCCCCCCTCCCATCACTGTCTATATTCACAAACCCCCCCTCCCATCACTGTCTATATTCACAAACCCCCCCTCCCATCACTGTCTATATTCACAAACCCCCCCCTCCCATCACTGTCTATATTCACAAACCCCCCCCTCCCATCACTGTCCATATTCACAAACCCCCCCCTCCCATCACTGTCAATATTCACAAAACCCCCCCCTCCCATCACTGTCTATATTCACAAACCCCCCCTCCCATCACTGTCAATATTCACAAACCCCCCCTCCCATCACTGTCTATATTCACAAACCCCCCCCTCCCATCACTGTCCATATTCACAAACCCCCCCTCCCATCACTGTCAATATTCACAAACCCCCCCTCCCATCACTGTCTATATTCACAAACCCCCCCCTCCCATCACTGTCTATATTCACAAACCCCCCCTCCCATCACTGTCAATATTCACAAACCCCCCCCTCCCATCACTATCTATATTCACAAACCCCCCCCCTCCCATCACTATCTATATTCACAAAACCCCCCCTCCCATCACTGTCAATATTCACAAACCCCCCCTCCCATCACTGTCTATATTCACAAACCCCCCCCTCCCATCACTGTCTATATTCACAAACCCCCCCTCCCATCACTGTCTATATTCACAAACCCCCCCCTCCCATCACTATCTATATTCACAAACCCCCCCCCTCCCATCACTATCTATATTCACAAAACCCCCCCTCCCATCACTGTCAATATTCACAAACCCCCCCCTCCCATCACTGTCTATATTCACAAAACCCCCTCCCATCACTGTCTATATTCACACCCCCCCCTCCCATCACTGTCGATATTCACAAACCCCCCCTCCCATCACTGTCTATATTCACAAACCCCCCCCTCCCATCACTGTCTATATTCACAAACCCCCCCTCCCATCACTGTCAATATTCACAAACCCCCCCCTCCCATCACTGTCCATATTCACAAACCCCCCCCTCCCATCACTGTCAATATTCACAAAACCCCCCCCTCCCATCACTGTCTATATTCACAAACCCCCCCTCCCATCACTGTCAATATTCACAAACCCCCCCTCCCATCACTGTCTATATTCACAAACCCCCCCCTCCCATCACTGTCCATATTCACAAACCCCCCCTCCCATCACTGTCAATATTCACAAACCCCCCCTCCCATCACTGTCTATATTCACAAACCCCCCCCTCCCATCACTGTCAATATTCACAAACCCCCCCTCCCATCACTGTCTATATTCACAAACCCCCCCTCCCATCACTGTCTATATTCACAAACCCCCCCTCCCATCACTGTCAATATTCACAAACCCCCCCCTCCCATCACTGTCAATATTCACAAACCCCCCCTCCCATCACTGTCTATATTCACAAACCCCCCCCCCTCCCATCACTGTCTATATTCACAAACCCCCCCCCCCTCCCATCACTGTCTATATTCACAAACCCCCCCTCCCATCACTGTCTATATTCACAAACCCCCCCCTCCCATCACTGTCCATATTCACAAACCCCCCCCTCCCATCACTGTCTATATTCACAAACCCCCCCCCCATCACTGTCTATATTCACAAACCCCCCCTCCCATCACTGTCTATATTCACAAACCCCCCCTCCCATCACTGTCTATATTCACAAACCCCCCCCTCCCATCACTGTCTATATTCACAAACCCCCCCCTCCCATCACTGTCTATATTCACAAACCCCCCCCTCCCATCACTGTCAATATTCACAAACCCCCCCTCCCATCACTGTCTATATTCACAAACCCCCCCCTCCCATCACTGTCCATATTCACAAACCCCCCCCTCCCATCACTGTCAATATTCACAAACCCCCCCCTCCCATCACTGTCAATATTCACAAACCCCCCCTCCCATCACTGTCTATATTCACAAACCCCCCCCCCATCACTGTCTATATTCACAAACCCCCCCCTCCCATCACTGTCAATATTCACAAACCCCCCCTCCCATCACTGTCTATATTCACAAACCCCCCCTCCCATCACTGTCTATATTCACAAACCCCCCCCCCTCCCGTCACTGTCTATATTCACAAACCCCCCCCCTCCCATCACTGTCGATATTCACAAACCCCCCCTCCCATCACTGTCTATATTCACAAACCCCCCCTCCCATCACTGTCTATATTCACAAACCCCCCCTCCCATCACTGTCTATATTCACAAACCCCCCCTCCCATCACTGTCTATATTCACAAACCCCCCCCCCCTCCCATCACTGTCTATATTCACAAACCCCCCCTCCCATCACTGTCTATATTCACAAACCCCCCCCTCCCATCACTGTCTATATTCACAAACCCCCCCTCCCATCACTGTCTATATTCACAAACCCCCCCTCCCATCACTGTCTATATTCACAAACCCCCCCCTCCCATCACTGTCTATATTCACAAACCCCCCCCTCCCATCACTGTCTATATTCACAAACCCCCCCTCCCATCACTGTCTATATTCACAAACCCCCCCCTCCCATCACTGTCTATATTCACAAACCCCCCCCTCCCATCACTGTCTATATTCACAAACCCCCCCTCCCATCACTGTCTATATTGAGAAAACCCCCCCTCCCATCACTGTCTATATTCACAACCCCCCCCCCTCCCATCACTGTCTATATTCACAAACCCCCCCTCCCATCACTGTCTATATTCACAAACCCCCCCTCCCATCACTGTCGATATTCACAAACCCCCCCCTCCCTGCACTGTCTATATTCACAAACCCCCCCCTCCCATCACTGTCTATATTCACAAACCCCCCCTCCCATCACTGTCTATATTCACAAACCCCCCCCTCCCATCACTGTCTATATTCACAAACCCCCCCTCCCATCACTGTCTATATTCACAAAACCCCCCCTCCCATCACTGTCTATATTCACAAACCCCCCCCTCCCATCACTGTCTATATTCACAAACCCCCCCTCCCATCACTGTCTATATTCACAAACCCCCCCCCTCCCGTCACTGTCTATATTCACAAACCCCCCCCCTCCCATCACTGTCTATATTCACAAACCCCCCCTCCCATCACTTTCTATATTCACAAACCCCCCCTCCCATCACTGTCGATATTCACAAAACCCCCCCTCCCATCACTGTCGATATTCACAAACCCCCCCCTCCCATCACTGTCTATATTCACAAACCCCCCCTCCCATCACTTTCTATATTCACAAACCCCCCCTCCCATCACTGTCGATATTCACAAAACCCCCCCTCCCATCACTGTCGATATTCACAAACCCCCCCCTCCCATCACTGTCTATATTCACAAAACCCCCCCTCCCATCACTGTCTATATTCACAAAACCCACCCCCCCATCACTGTCTATATTCACAAACCCCCCCCTCCCATCACTGTCTATATTCACAAACCCCACCCTCCCATCACTGTCTATATTCACAAACCCCCCCCTCCCATCACTGTCTATATTCACAAAACCCCCCCTCCCATCACTGTCGATATTCACAAACCCCCCCTCCCATCACTGTCGATATTCACAAACCCCCCCTCCCATCACTGTCTATATTCACAAACCCCCCCCTCCCATCACTGTCTATATTCACAAAACCCCCCCTCCCATCACTGTCCATATTCACAAACCCCCCCCTCCCATCACTGTCTATATTCACAAACCCCCCCTCCCATCACTGTCTATATTCACAAACCCCCCCCTCCCATCACTGTCTATATTCACAAACCCCCCCTCCCATCACTGTCTATATTCACAAACCCCCCCCCCCTCCCGTCACTGTCTATATTCACAAACCCCCCCCCTCCCATCACTGTCTATATTGAGAAACCCCCCCTCCCATCACTGTCTATATTCACAAACCCCCCCTCCCATCACTTTCTATATTCACAAACCCCCCCTCCCATCACTTTCTATATTCACAAACCCCCCCTCCCATCACTGTCGATATTCACAAAACCCCCCCTCCCATCACTGTCTATATTCACAAACCCCCCCTCCCATCACTGTCGATATTCACAAAACCCCCCCTCCCATCACTGTCTATATTCACAAAACCCCCCCTCCCATCACTGTCTATATTCACAAACCCCCCCTCCCATCACTGTCCATATTCACAAACCCCCCCCTCCCATCACTGTCTATATTCACAAAACCCCCCTCCCATCACTGTCTATATTCACAAAACCCACCCCCCCATCACTGTCTATATTCACAAAACCCCCCCTCCCATCACTGTCGATATTCACAAACCCCCCCCTCCCATCACTGTCGATATTCACAAACCCCCCCTCCCATCACTGTCCATATTCACAAACCCCCCCCTCCCATCACTGTCGATATTCACAAACCCCCCCTCCCATCACTGTCTATATTCACAAAACCCCCCCTCCCATCACTGTCCATATTCACAAACCCCCCCTCCCATCACTGTCTATATTCACAAACCCCCCCCTCCCATCACTGTCTATATTCACAAAACCCACCCCCCCATCACTGTCCATATTCACAAACCCCCACTCCCATCACTGTCTATATTCACAAACCCCCCCTCCCATCACTGTCTATATTCACAAACCCCCCACCCCATCACTGTCTATATTCACAAAACCCCCCCCCCATCACTGTCCATATTCACAAACCCCCCCCCCCCATCACTGTCTATATTCACAAACCCCCCCCCCCCATCACTGTCTATATTCACAAACCCCCCCCTCCCATCACTGTCTATATTCACAAACCCCCCCTCCCATCACTGTCTATATTCACAAACCCCCCCCTCCCATCACTGTCGATATTCACAAACCCCCCCTCCCATCACTGTCTATATTCACAAACCCCCCCCTCCCATCACTGTCTATATTCACAAAACCCACCCCCCCATCACTGTCTATATTCACAAACCCCCCCCTCCCATCACTGTCTATATTCACAAACCCCCCCCTCCCATCACTGTCGATATTCACAAACCCCCCCCTCCCATCACTGTCTATATTCACAAACCCCCCCCTCCCATCACTGTCGATATTCACAAACCCCCCCTCCCATCACTGTCGATATTCACAAACCCCCCCTCCCATCACTGTCTATATTCACAAACCCCCCCCCTCCCATCACTGTCTATATTCACAAACCCCCCCTCCCATCACTGTCTATATTCACAAACCCCCCCTCCCATCACTGTCTATATTCACAAACCCCCCCCCCTCCCATCACTGTCTATATTCACAAACCCCCCCTCCCATCACTGTCTATATTCACAAACCCCCCCTCCCATCACTGTCTATATTCACAAAACCCCCCCTCCCATCACTGTCTATATTCACAAACCCCCCCTCCCATCACTGTCTATATTCACAAACCCCCCCCCTCCCATCACTGTCTATATTCACAAACCCCCCCCTCCCATCACTGTCTATATTCACAAACCCCCCCTCCCATCACTGTCTATATTCACAAACCCCCCCCCCTCCCATCACTGTCTATATTCACAAACCCCCCCTTCCCATCACTGTCTATATTCACAAACCCCCCCTCCCATCACTGTCTATATTCACAAACCCCCCCCCCTCCCATCACTGTCTATATTCACAAACCCCCCCTCCCATCACTGTCTATATTCACAAAACCCCCCCCTCCCATCACTGTCTATATTCACAAAACCCCCCCTCCCATCACTGTCTGTATTCACAAACCCCCCCCTCCCATCACTGTCTATATTCACAAACCCCCCCCTCCCATCACTGTCTATATTCACAAACCCCCCCCCCGTCCCATCACTGTCTATATTCACAAACCCCCCCTCCCATCACTGTCTATATTCACAAACCCCCCCCTCCCATCACTTTCTATATTCACAAAACCCCCCCTCCCATCACTGTCGATATTCACAAACCCCCCCTCCCATCACTGTCTATATTCACAAACCCCCCCTCCCATCACTGTCTATATTCACAAACCCCCCTCCCATCACTGTCTATATTCACAAACCCCCCCTCCCATCACTGTCCATATTCACAAACCCCCCCCTCCCATCACTGTCTATATTGAGAAAACCCCCCCTCCCATCACTGTCTATATTTACAAACCCCCCCTCCCTTCACTGTCTATATTTACAAACCCCCCCTCCCATCACTGTCTATATTTACAAACCCCCCCTCCCATCACTGTCTATATTCACAAACCCCCCCTCCCATCACTGTCTATATTCACAAACCCCCCCTCCCATCACTGTCGATATTCACAAACCCCCCCCTCCCATCACTGTCTATATTCACAAACCCCCCCTCCCATCACTGTCGATATTCACAAACCCCCCCTCCCATCACTGTCTATATTCACAAACCCCCCCTCCCATCACTGTCGATATTCACAAACCCCCCCCTCCCATCACTGTTTATATTCACAAACCCCCCCCTCCCATCACTGTCGATATTCACAAACCCCCCCTCCCATCACTGTCTATATTCACAAACCCCCCCCTCCCATCACTGTCTATATTCACAAACCCCCCCTCCCATCACTGTCTATATTCACAAACCCCCCCCTCCCATCACTGTCTATATTCACAAACCCCCCCTCCCATCACTGTCTATATTCACAAACCCCCCCTCCCATCACTGTCTATATTCACAAACCCCCCCCTCCCATCACTGTCTATATTCACAAACCCCCCCCTCCCATCACTGTCGATATTCACAAACCCCCCCCTCCCATCACTGTCTATATTCACAAACCCCCCCCTCCCATCACTGTCTATATTCACAAACCCCCCCCTCCCATCACTTTCTATATTCACAAACCCCCCCTCCCATCACTGTCGATATTCACAAACCCCCCCCTCCCATCACTGTCTATATTCACAAACCCCCCCTCCCATCACTGTCTATATTCACAAACCCCCCCCTCCCATCACTGTCTATATTCACAAACCCCCCCCTCCCATCACTGTCTATATTCACAAACCCCCCCCTCCCATCACTGTCTATATTCACAAACCCCCCCCCTCCCATCACTGTCTATATTCACAAACCCCCCCTCCCATCACTGTTTATATTCACAAACCCCCCCCTCCCATCACTGTCTATATTCACAAACCCCCCCCCTCCCATCACTGTCTATATTCACAAACCCCCCCCTCCCATCACTGTCTATATTCACAAAACCCCCCTCCCATCACTGTCTATATTCACAAACCCCCCCCTCCCATCACTGTCTATATTCACAAACCCCCCCCCCTCCCATCACTGTCTATATTCACAAACCCCCCCCTCCCATCACTGTCTATATTCACAAACCCCCCCCCTCCCATCACTGTCTATATTCACAAACCCCCCCTCCCATCACTGTCTATATTCACAAACCCCCCCCTCCCATCACTGTCTATATTCACAAACCCCCCCCCCCATCACTTTCTATATTCACAAACCCCCCCCTCCCATCACTGTCCATATTCACAAACCCCCCCTCCCATCACTGTCTATATTCACAAACCCCCCCCTCCCATCACTGTCTATATTCACAAACCCCCCCTCCCATCACTGTCTATATTCACAAACCCCCCCCTCCCATCACTGTCTATATTCACAAACCCCCCCCTCCCATCACTGTCTATATTCACAAACCCCCCCCCTCCCATCACTGTCTATATTCACAAACCCCCCCTCCCATCACTGTCTATATTCACAAACCCCCCCCTCCCATCACTGTCTATATTCACAAACCCCCCCTCCCATCACTGTCTATATTCACAAACCCCCCCTCCCATCACTGTCTATATTCACAAACCCCCCCCTCCCATCACTGTCTATATTCACAAACCCCCCCTCCCATCACTGTCTATATTCACAAACCCCCCCCTCCCATCACTGTTTATATTCACAAAACCCCCCCTCCCATCACTTTCTATATTCACAAACCCCCCCCTCCCATCACTGTCTATATTCACAAACCCCCCCCTCCCATCACTGTTTATATTCACAAAACCCCCCCTCCCATCACTTTCTATATTCACAAACCCCCCCCTCCCATCACTGTCTATATTCACAAACCCCCCCTCCCATCACTGTCTATATTCACAAACCCCCCCTCCCATCACTGTCGATATTCACAAACCCCCCCCTCCCATCACTGTCTATATTCACAAACCCCCCCCTCCCATCACTGTCTATATTCACAAACCCCCCCTCCCATCACTGTCTATATTCACAAACCCCCCCTCCCATCACTGTCGATATTCACAAACCCCCCCCTCCCATCACTGTCTATATTCACAAACCCCCCCCTCCCATCACTGTCGATATTCACAAACCCCCCCTCCCATCACTGTCTATATTCACAAACCCCCCCTCCCATCACTGTCTATATTCACAAACCCCCCCCTCCCATCACTGTCTATATTCACAAACCCCCCCTCCCATCACTGTCGATATTCACAAACCCCCCCCTCCCATCACTGTCTATATTCACAAACCCCCCCTCCCATCACTGTCCATATTCACAAACCCCCCCCTCCCATCACTGTCCATATTCACAAACCCCCCCCTCCCATCACTGTCCATATTCACAAACCCCCCCTCCCATCACTGTCCATATTCACAAACCCCCCCTCCCATCACTGTCCATATTCACAAACCCCCCCCTCCCATCACTGTCCATATTCACAAACCCCCCCCTCCCATCACTGTCCATATTCACAAACCCCCCCCTCCCATCACTGTTTATATTCACAAACCCCCCCCTCCCATCACTGTCTATATTCACAAACCCCCCCTCCCATCACTGTCTATATTCACAAACCCCCCCCCCTCCCATCACTGTCCATATTCACAAACCCCCCCTCCCATCACTGTCTATATTCACAAACCCCCCCCTCCCATCACTGTTTATATTCACAAACCCCCCCTCCCATCACTGTCTATATTCACAAACCCCCCCTCCCATCACTGTCTATATTCACAAACCCCCCCCCCTCCCATCACTGTCCATATTCACAAACCCCCCCTCCCATCACTGTTTATATTCACAAACCCCCCCCTCCCATCACTGTCTATATTCACAAACCCCCCCTCCCATCACTTTCTATATTCACAAACCCCCCCTCCCATCACTGTCTATATTCACAAACCCCCCCCTCCCATCACTGTCTATATTCACAAACCCCCCCTCCCATCACTGTCTATATTCACAAACCCCCCCTCCCATCACTGTTTATATTCACAAAACCCCCCCTCCCATCACTGTCTATATTCACAACCCCCCCCTCCCATCACTGTCTATATTCACAAACCCCCCCCTCCCATA